>NW_027212424.1:300000-429000 GCF_947461875.1 Haliaeetus albicilla | reverse complement strand
TTCCTCTGTTCCCTCCCTTTCCTCCACTCTCTCTTGTCCCTCTCTCTTCACTGTCCTGTCTCTTTTCCCTGGAATTTCTCTTTTCCCTCTTTTCCCCGGCTTGTCTCTTTCCCCTCTTTCCCCTCTCCTGTGTCGGTCACCTCTCTTCATTCGGTGTGTAGATTTCCCACTTTTTCTCGCGTCTCTCTTTCCCCTCTCAGTCATCAACTCTCTCTTTTCACTCTCTCTTCCCTGTCCTGTCTCTTTTCCCTGGACAGTCTCTTTTCCCTCTTTTCCCCTGCTTGTCTCTGTCCCCTCTTTCCCCTCTCCTGTGTCGGTCACCTCTCTTCACTCGCTGTGTAAATGTCCCACTTTCTCTCGCCTCTCTCTTTCCCCTCTCATTCATCAACTCTCTCTTTTCACTCTCTCTTCCCAGTCATGTCGCTTTTCCCTGGAATTTCTCTTTTCCCTCTTTTCCCCGGCTTGTCTCTTTCCCCTCTTTCCCCTCTCCTGTGTCTGTCACCTCTCTTCACTCGGTGTCTACTTTTCCCTGCTTTCACTCGCCTCTCTCTTTTCCCTCTCATTCATCAACTCTCTCTCTTCACTCTCTCCTCCCTGTCCTGTCTCTTTTCCCTGGACACTCTCTTTTCCCCGGACACTCTCTTTTCCCCGGCTTGTCTCTTTCCCCTATTTCCCCTCTCCTGTGCCTGTCACCTCTCTTCATTCGGTGTGTAGATTTCCCACTTTCTCTCGCCTCTCTCTTTCCCCTCTCATTCATCAACTCTCTCTTTTCACTCTCTCTTCCCAGTCATGTCTCTTTTCCCTGGAATTTCTCTTTTCCCTCTTTTCCCCGGCTTGTCTCTTTCCCCTCTTTCCCCTCTCCTGTGTCTGTCACCTCTCTTCACTCGGTGTCTACTTTTCCCTGCTTTCACTCGCCTCTCTCTTTCCCCTCTCATTCATCAACTCTCTCTCTTCACTCTCTCCTCCCTGTCCTGTCTCTTTTCCCTGGACACTCTCTTTTCCCTGGACACTCTCTTTTCCCTCTTTTCCCCTGCTTGTCTCTGTCCCCTCTTTCCCCTCTCCTGTGTCGGTCACCTCTCTTCATTCGGTGTGTAAATGTCCCACGTTCTCTCGCCTCTCTCTTTCCCCTCTCATTCATCAACTCTGTCTTTTCACTCTCTCTTCCCTGTCCTGTCTCTTTTCCCTGGAATTTCTCTTTTCCCTCTTTTCCTCTGTTTGTATCTTTCCCCTCTTTCCCCTCTCCTGTGCCTGTCACCTCTCTTCATTCGGTGTGTAGATTTCCCACTTTCTCTCGCCTCTCTCTTTTCCCTCTCATTCCTGAAATCTCTCTTTTCCCTTGCCTGTCGCTTTTCCCTCTTTTGCCTTTTCTCCATGAACTCTTCCCTCTTTACCCTCAGCAGTCACTTTCCCCTGCTTTCCCTCAACTCCCTCTTTTCCACCTTTTCCCTCGCTTGTCTCTTTTCCCTGTTTCCCCTCGCCTGTCTCTCTCACCTCTGTTCTCTCGGCGTTCTTTTCCCCCGCTTTCACTCGCCTTCCTCTATTCCCTCCCTTTCCTCCACTCTCTCTTTTCCCTCTCTCTTCACTGTCCTGTCTCTTTTCCCTGCAACTTCTCTTTTCCCTCTTTTCCTCTGTTTGTCTCTTTCCCCTCTTTCCCCTCTCCTGTGTCGGTCACCTCTCTTCATTCGGTGTGTAGATTTCCCACTTCCACTCGCCTCTCTCTTTTCCCTCTCATTCATCAACTCTCTCTCTCTTCACTCTCTCTTCCCTGTCCTGTCTCTTTTCCCTGGACACTCTCTTTTCCCTCTTTTCCCCTGCTTGTCTCTGTCCCCTCTTTACCCTCTCCTGTGTCGGTCACCTCTCTACACTCGCTGTGTAAATGTCCCACTTTCTCTCACCTCTCTCTTTCCCCTCTCATTCATCAACTCTCTCTTTTCACTCTCTCTTCCCAGTCATGTCTCTTTTCTCTGGACACTCTCTTTTCCCCGGACACTCTCTTTTCCCCGGCTTGTCTCTTTCCCCTCTTTCCCCTCTCCTGTGTCTGTCACCTCTCTTCACTCGGTGTCTACTTTTCCCTGCTTTCACTCGCCTCTCTCTTTCCCCTCTCATTCATCAACTCTCTCTTTTCACTCTCTCTTCCCAGTCATGTCTCTTTTCCCTGGAATTTCTCTTTTCCCTCTTTTCCCCGGCTTGTCTCTTTCCCCTCTTTCCCCTCTCCTGTGTCTGTCACCTCTCTTCACTCGGTGTCTACTTTTCCCCGCTTTCACTCGCCTCTCTCTTTTCCCTCTCATTCATCAACTCTCTCTCTTCACTCTCTCCTCCCTGTCCTGTCTCTTTTCCCTGGACACTCTCTTTTCCCCGGCTTGTCTCTTTCCCCTCTTTCCCCTCTCCTGTGTCTGTCACCTCACTTCACTCGGTGTCTACTTTTCCCCGCTTTCACTCGCCTCTCTCTTTTCCCTCTCATTCATCAACTCTCTCTATCTTCACTCTCTCTTCCCTGTCCTGTGTGTTTTCCCTGGACACTCTCTTTTCCCTCTTTTCCCCGGCTTGTCTCTTTCCCCTATTTCCCCTCTCCTGTGCCTGTCACCTCTCTTCATTCGGTGTGTAGATTTCCCACTTTCACTCGCCTCTCTCTTTTCCCTCTCATTCCTGAAATCTCTCTTTTCCCTTGCCTGTCGCTTTTCCCTCTTTTGCCTTTTCTCCATGAACTCTTCCCTCTTTACCCTCAGCAGTCACTTTCCCCTGCTTTCCCTCAACTCCCTCTTTTCCACCTTTTCCCTCGCTTGTCTCTTTTCCCTGTTTCCCCTCGCCTGTCTCTCTCACCTCTGTTCTCTCGGCGTTCTTTTCCCCCGCTTTCACTCGCCTTCCTCTATTCCCTCCCTTTCCTCCACTCTCTCTTTTCCCTCTCTCTTCACTGTCCTGTCTCTTTTCCCTGGAACTTCTCTTTTCCCTCTTTTCCTCTGTTTGTCTCTTTCCCCTCTCCTGTGTCGGTCACCTCTCTTCATTCGGTGTGTAGATTTCCCACTTCCACTCGCCTCTCTCTTTTCCCTCTCATTCATCAACTCTCTCTCTCTTCACTCTCTCCTCCCTGTCCTGTCTCTTTTCCCTGGACACTCTCTTTTCCCTCTTTTCCCCTGCTTGTCTCTGTCCCCTCTTTCCCCTCTCCTGTGTCTGTCACCTCACTTCTTTCGGTGTGTAGATTTCCCACTTTCACTCGCCTCTCTCTTTTCCGTCTCATTCATCAACTCTCTCTCTTCACTCTCTCCTCCCTGTCCTGTCTCTTTTCCCTGGACACTCTCTTTTCCTCGGCTTGTCTCTTTCCCCTCTTTCCCCTCTCCTTGCCTGTCACCTCTCTTCATTCGGTGTGTAGATTTCCCACTTTCACTCGCCTCGCTCTTTTCCCTCTCATTCCTGAAATCTCTCTTTTCCCTTGCCTGTCGCTTTTCCCTCTTTTGCCTTTTCTCCATGAACTCTTCCCTCTTCACCCTCAGCAGTCACTTTCCCCTGCTTTCCCTCAACTCCCTCTTTTCCACCTTTTCCCTCGCTTGTCTCTTTTCCCTGTTTCCCCTCGCCTGTCTCTCTCACCTCTGTTCTCTCGGCGTTCTTTTCCCCCGCTTTCACTCGCCTTCCTCTATTCCCTCCCTTTCCTCCACTCTCTCTTTTCCCTCTCTCTTCACTGTCCTGTCTCTTTTCCCTGGAACTTCTCTTTTCCCTCTTTTCCTCTGTTTGTCTCTTTCCCCTGTTTCCCCTCTCCTGTGTCGGTCACCTCTCTTCATTCGGTGTGTAGATTTCCCACTTCCACTCGCCTCTCTCTTTTCCCTCTCATTCATCAACTCTCTCTCTCTTCACTCTCTCTTCCCTGTCCTGTCTCTTTTCCCTGGACACTCTCTTTTCCCTCTTTTCCCCTGCTTGTCTCTGTCCCCTCTTTCCCCTCTCCTGTGTCTGTCACCTCTCTTCACTCGTTGTCTACTTTTCCCTGCTTTCACTCGCCTCTCTCTTTCCCCTTTCATTCATCAACTCTGTCTTTTCACTCTCTCTTCCCAGTCATGTCTCTTTTCCCTGGAATTTCTCTTTTCCCTCTTTTCCCCGGCTTGTCTCTTTCCCCTATTTCCCCTCTCCTGTGTCTGTCACCTCTCTTCACTCGGTGTCTACTTTTCCCTGCTTTCACTCGCCTCTCTCTTTCCCCTCTCATTCATCAACTCTCTCTCTTCACTCTCTCCTCCCTGTCCTGTCTCTTTTCCCTGGACACTCTCTTTTCCCTGGACACTCTCTTTTCCCTCTTTTCCCCTGCTTGTCTCTGTCCCCTCTTTCCCCTCTCCTGTGTCGGTCACCTCTCTTCATTCGGTGTGTAAATGTCCCACGTTCTCTCGCCTCTCTCTTTCCCCTCTCATTCATCAACTCTGTCTTTTCACTCTCTCTTCCCTGTCCTGTCTCTTTTCCCTGGAATTTCTCTTTTCCCTCTTTTCCTCTGTTTGTCTCTTTCCCCTCTTTCCCCTCTCCTGTG
This sequence comes from Haliaeetus albicilla, assembly GCF_947461875.1. NCBI lineage: Eukaryota > Metazoa > Chordata > Aves > Accipitriformes > Accipitridae > Haliaeetus > Haliaeetus albicilla. The sequence goes on along the minus strand of NW_027212424.1, from coordinate 424,499 downwards.
TCGGTCACCTCTCTTCATTCGGTGTGTAGATTTCCCACTTTCTCTCGCCTCTCTCTTTCCCCTCTCATTCATCAACTCTCTCTTTTCACTCTCTCTTCCCAGTCATGTCTCTTTTCCCTGGAATTTCTCTTTTCCCTCTTTTCCCCGGCTTGTCTCTTTCCCCTCTTTCCCCTCTCCTGTGTCTGTCACCTCTCTTCACTCGGTGTCTACTTTTCCCCGCTTTCACTCGCCTCTCTCTTTCCCCTCTCATTCATCAACTCTCTCTCTTCACTCTCTCCTCCCTGTCCTGTCTCTTTTCCCTGGACACTCTCTTTTCCCCGGACACTCTCTTTTCCTCGGCTTGTCTCTTTCCCCTCTTTCCCCTCTCCTGTGTCTGTCATCTCTCTTCACTCGGTGTCTACTTTTCCCCGCTTTCACTCGCCTCTCTCTTTCCCCTCTCATTCATCAACTCTCTCTCTTCACTCTCTCCTCCCTGTCCTGTCTCTTTTCTCTGGACACTCTCTTTTCCCCGGACACTCTCTTTTCCCCGGCTTGTCTCTTTCCCCTCTTTCCCCTCTCCTGTGTCTGTCACCTCTCTTCACTCGGTGTCTACTTTTCCCTGCTTTCACTCGCCTCTCTCTTTCCCCTCTCATTCATCAACTCTCTCTCTTCACTCTCTCCTCCCTGTCCTGTCTCTTTTCCCTGGACACTCTCTTTTCCCCGGACACTCTCTTTTCCTCGGCTTGTCTCTTTCCCCTCTTTCCCCTCTCCTGTGTCGGTCACCTCTCTTCACTCGGTGTGTAGATTTCCCACTTTCACTCGCCTCTCTCTTTTCCCTCTCATTCCTGAAATCTCTCTTTTCCCTTGCCTGTCGCTTTTCCCTCTTTTGCCTTTTCTCCATGAACTCTTCCCTCTTCACCCTCAGCAGTCACTATCCCCTGCTTTCCCTCAACTCCCTCTTTTCCACCTTTTCCCTCGCTTGTCTCTTTTCCCTGTTTCCCCTCGCCTGTCTCTCTCACCTCTGTTCTCTCGGCGTTCTTTTCCCCCGCTTTCACTCGCCTTCCTCTATTCCCTCCCTTTCCTCCACTCTCTCTTTTCCCTCTCTCTTCACTGTCCTGTCTCTTTTCCCTGGAACTTCTCTTTTCCCTCTTTTCCTCTGTTTGTCTCTTTCCCCTCTTTCCCCTCTCCTGTGTCGGTCACCTCTCTTCATTCGGTGTGTAGATTTCCCACTTCCACTCGCCTCTCTCTTTTCCCTCTCATACATCAACTCTCTCTCTCTTCACTCTCTCTTCCCTGTCCTGTCTCTTTTCCCTGGACACTCTCTTTTCCCTCTTTTCCCCTGCTTGTCTCTGTCCCCTCTTTCCCCTCTCCTGTGTCGGTCACCTCTCTTCACTCGCTGTGTAAATGTCCCACTTTCTCTCGCCTCTCTCTTTCCCCTCTCATTCATCAACTCTCTCTCTTCACTCTCTCTTCCCAGTCATGTCGCTTTTCTCTGGACACTCTCTTTTCCCCGGACACTCTCTTTTCCCCGGCTTGTCTCTTTCCCCTCTTTCCCCTCTCCTGTGTCTGTCACCTCTCTTCACTCGGTGTCTACTTTTCCCTGCTTTCACTCGCCTCTCTCTTTCCCCTCTCATTCATCAACTCTCTCTCTTCACTCTCTCTTCACTGTCCTGTCTCTTTTCCCTGGAACTTCTCTTTTCCCTCTTTTCCTCTGTTTGTCTCTTTCCCCTCTTTCCCCTCTCCTGTGTCGGTCACCTCTCTTCACTCGGTGTCTACTTTTCCCTGCTTTCACTCGCCTCTCTCTTTCCCCTCTCATTCATCAACTCTCTCTTTTCACTCTCTCTTCCCAGTCATGTCTCTTTTCCCTGGAATTTCTCTTTTCCCTCTTTTCCCCGGCTTGTCTCTTTCCCCTCTTTCCCCTCTCCTGTGTCTGTCACCTCTCTTCACTCGGTGTCTACTTTTCCCCGCTTCCACTCGCCTCTCTCTTTTCCCTCTCATTCATCAACTCTCTCTCTCTTCACTCTCTCTTCCCTGTCCTGTCTCTTTTCCCTGGAGACTCTCTTTTCCCTCTTTTCCCCTGCTTGTCTCTGTCCCCTCTTTCCCCTCTCCTGTGTCGGTCACCTCTCTTCACTCGCTGTGTAAATGTCCCACTTTCTCTCGCCTCTCTCTTTCCCCTCTCATTCATCAACTCTCTCTCTTCACTCTCTCCTCCCTGTCCTGTCTCTTTTCCCTGGACACTCTCTTTTCCCCGGCTTGTCTCTTTCCCCTCTTTCCCCTCTCCTGTGTCTGTCACCTCACTTCACTCGGTGTCTACTTTTCCCCGCTTTCACTCGCCTCTCTCTTTTCCCTCTCATTCATCAACTCTCTCTATCTTCACTCTCTCTTCCCAGTCATGTCTCTTTTCCCTGGAATTTCTCTTTTCCCTCTTTTCCCCGGCTTGTCTCTTTCCCCTATTTCCCCTCTCCTGTGCCTGTCACCTCTCTTCATTCGGTGTGTAGATTTCCCACTTTCACTCGCCTCTCTCTTTTCCCTCTCATTCCTGAAATCTCTCTTTTCCCTTGCCTGTCGCTTTTCCCTCTTTTGCCTTTTCTCCATGAACTCTTCCCACTTTACCCTCAGCAGTCACTTTCCCCTGCTTTCCCTCAACTCCCTCTTTTCCACCTTTCCCCTCGCTTGTCTCTTTTCCCTGTTTCCCCTCGCCTGTCTCTCTCACCTCTGTTCTCTCGGCGTTCTTTTCCCCCGCTTTCACTCGCCTTCCTCTATTCCCTCCCTTTCCTCCACTCTCTCTTTTCCCTCTCTCTTCACTGTCCTGTCTCTTTTCCCTGGAACTTCTCTTTTCCCTCTTTTCCTCTGTTTGTCTCTTTCCCCTCTTTCCCCTCTCCTGTGTCGGTCACCTCTCTTCATTCGGTGTGTAGATTTCCCACTTCCACTCGCCTCTCTCTTTTCCCTCTCATTCATCAACTCTCTCTCTCTTCACTCTCTCTTCCCTGTCCTGTCTCTTTTCCCTGGACACTCTCTTTTCCCTCTTTTCCCCTGCTTGTCTCTGTCCCCTCTTTACCCTCTCCTGTGTCGGTCACCTCTCTTCACTCGCTGTGTAAATGTACCACTTTCTCTCGCCTCTCTCTTTCCCCTCTCATTCATCAACTCTCTCTTTTCACTCTCTCTTCCCAGTCATGTCTCTTTTCCCTGGAATTTCTCTTTTCCCCGGACACTCTCTTTTCCCCGGCTTGTCTCTTTCCCCTCTTTCCCCTCTCCTGTGTCTGTCACCTCTCTTCACTCGGTGTCTACTTTTCCCTGCTTTCACTCGCCTCTCTCTTTCCCCTCTCATTCATCAACTCTCTCTTTTCACTCTCTCTTCCCAGTCATGTCTCTTTTCCCTGGAATTTCTCTTTTCCCTCTTTTCCCCGGCTTGTCTCTTTCCCCTCTTTCCCCTCTCCTGTGTCTGTCACCTCTCTTCACTCGGTGTCTACTTTTCCCCGCTTTCACTCGCCTCTCTCTTTCCCCTCTCATTCATCAACTCTCTCTCTTCACTCTCTCCTCCCTGTCCTGTCTCTTTTCCCTGGACACTCTCTTTTCCCCGGACACTCTCTTTTCCTCGGCTTGTCTCTTTCCCCTCTTTCCCCTCTCCTGTGTCTGTCATCTCTCTTCACTCGGTGTCTACTTTTCCCCGCTTTCACTCGCCTCTCTCTTTCCCCTCTCATTCATCAACTCTCTCTCTTCACTCTCTCCTCCCTGTCCTGTCTCTTTTCTCTGGACACTCTCTTTTCCCCGGACACTCTCTTTTCCCCGGCTTGTCTCTTTCCCCTCTTTCCCCTCTCCTGTGTCTGTCACCTCTCTTCACTCGGTGTCTACTTTTCCCTGCTTTCACTCGCCTCTCTCTTTCCCCTCTCATTCATCAACTCTCTCTCTTCACTCTCTCCTCCCTGTCCTGTCTCTTTTCCCTGGACACTCTCTTTTCCCCGGACACTCTCTTTTCCTCGGCTTGTCTCTTTCCCCTCTTTCCCCTCTCCTGTGTCGGTCACCTCTCTTCACTCGGTGTGTAGATTTCCCACTTTCACTCGCCTCTCTCTTTTCCCTCTCATTCATCAACTCTCTCTATCTTCACTCTCTCTTCCCTGTCCTGTGTCTTTTCCCTGGACACTCTCTTTTCCCTCATTTCCCCTGCTTGTCTCTTTCCCCTCTTTCCCCTCTCCTGTGTCGGTCACCTCTCTTCATTCGGTGTGTAGATTTCCCACTTTCTCTCGCCTCTCTCTTTCCCCTCTCATTCATCAACTCTCTCTTTTCACTCTCTCTTCCCAGTCATGTCTCTTTTCCCTGGAATTTCTCTTTTCCCTCTTTTCCCCGGCTTGTCTCTTTCCCCTCTTTCCCCTCTCCTGTGTCGGTCACCTCTCTTCACTCGCTGTGTAAATGTCCCACTTTCACTCGCCTCTCTCTTTTCCGTGTCATTCATCAACTCTCTCTCTTCACTCTCTCCTCCCTGTCCTGTGTCTTTTCCCTGGACACTCTCTTTTCCCTCTTTTCCCCGGCTTGTCTCTTTCCCCTATTTCCCCTCTCCTGTGCCTGTCACCTCTCTTCATTCGGTGTGTAGATTTCCCACTTTCACTCGCCTCTCTCTTTTCCCTCTCGTTCCTGAAATCTCTCTTTTCCCTTGCCTGTCGCTTTTCCCTCTTTTGCCTTTTCTCCATGAACTCTTCCCTCTTTACCCTCAGCAGTCACTTTCCCCTGCTTTCCCTCACCTCCCTCTTTTCCACCTTTTCCCTCGCTTGTCTCTTTTCCCTGTTTCCCCTCGCCTGTGTCTCTCACCTCTGTTCTCTCGGCCTTCTTTTCCCCCGATTTCACTCGCCTTCCTCTATTCCCTCCCTTTCCTCCACTCTCTCTTTTCCCTCTCTCTTCACTGTCCTGTCTCTTTTCCCTGCAACTTCTCTTTTCCCTCTTTTCCTCTGTTTGTCTCTTTCCCCTCTTTCCCCTCTCCTGTGTCGGTCACCTCTCTTCATTCGGTGTGTAGATTTCCCACTTCCACTCGCCTCTCTCTTTTCCCTCTCATTCATCAACTCTCTCTCTCTTCACTCTCTCTTCCCTGTCCTGTCTCTTTTCCCTGGACACTCTCTTTTCCCTCTTTTCCCCTGCTTGTCTCTGTCCCCTCTTTCCCCTCTCCTGTGTCGGTCACCTCTCTTCACTCGCTGTGTAAATGTCCCACTTTCTCTCGCCTCTCTCTTTCCCCTCTCATTCATCAACTCTCTCTTTTCACTCTCTCTTCCCAGTCATGTCTCTTTTCTCTGGACACTCTCTTTTCCCCGGACACTCTCTTTTCCCCGGCTTGTCTCTTTCCCCTCTTTCCCCTCTCCTGTGTCTGTCACCTCTCTTCACTCGGTGTCTACTTTTCCCTGCTTTCACTCGCCTCTCTCTTTCCCCTCTCATTCATCAACTCTCTCTTTTCACTCTCTCTTCCCAGTCATGTCTCTTTTCCCTGGAATTTCTCTTTTCCCTCTTTTCCCCGGCTTGTCTCTTTCCCCTCTTTCCCCTCTCCTGTGTCTGTCACCTCTCTTCACTCGGTGTCTACTTTTCCCTGCTTTCACTCGCCTCTCTCTTTCCCCTCTCAGTCATCAACTCTCTCTTTTCACTCTCTCTTCCCTGTCCTGTCTCTTTTCCCTGGACAGTCTCTTTTCCCTCTTTTCCCCTGCTTGTCTCTGTCCCCTCTCCTGTGTCTGTCACCTTCCTTCACTCGGTGTCTACTTTTCCCTGCTTTCACTCGCCTCTCTCTTTCCCCTCTCATTCATCAACTCTCTCTTTTCACTCTCTCTTCCCAGTCATGTCTCTTTTCCCTGGAATTTCTCTTTTCCCTCTTTTCCCCGGCTTGTCTCTTTCCCCTCTTTCCCCTCTCCTGTGTCTGTCACCTCTCTTCACTCGGTGTCTACTTTTCCCTGCTTTCACTCGCCTCTCTCTTTCCCCTCTCATTCATCAACTCTCTCTCTTCACTCTCTCCTCCCTGTCCTGTCTCTTTTCCCTGGACACTCTCTTTTCCCTGGACACTCTCTTTTCCCTCTTTTCCCCTGCTTGTCTCTGTCCCCTCTCCTGTGTCGGTCACCTCTCTTCATTCGGTGTGTAAATGTCCCACGTTCTCTCGCCTCTCTCTTTCCCCTCTCATTCATCACCTCTGTCTTTTCACTCTCTCTTCCCTGTCCTGTCTCTTTTCCCTGGAATTTCTCTTTTCCCTCTTTTCCTCTGTTTGTCTCTTTCCCCTCTTTCCCCTCTCCTGTGTCTGTCACCTCTCTTCACTCGGTGTGTAAATGTCCCACGTTCTCTCGCCTCTCTCTTTCCCCTCTCATTCATCACCTCTGTCTTTTCACTCTCTCTTCCCTGTCCTGTCTCTTTTCCCTGGAATTTCTCTTTTCCCTCTTTTCCCCTGTTTGTCTCTTTCCCCTCTTTCCCCTCTCCTGTGTCTGTCACCTCTCTTCATTCGGTGTGTAGATTTCCCACTTTTTCTCGCCTCTCTCTTTCCCCTCTCAGTCATCAACTCTCTCTTTTCACTCTCTCTTCCCAGTCATGTCTCTTTTCCCTGGAATTTCTCTTTTCCCTCTTTCCCCCGGCTTGTCTCTTTCCCCTCTTTCCCCTCTCCTGTGTCTGTCACCTCTCTTCACTCGGTGTCTACTTTTCCCTGCTTTCACTCGCCTCTCTCTTTCCCCTCTCATTCATCAACTCTCTCTCTTCACTCTCTCCTCCCTGTCCTGTCTCTTTTCCCTGGACACTCTCTTTTCCCCGGACACTCTCTTTTCCCCGGCTTGTCTCTTTCCCCTATTTCCCCTCTCCTGTGCCTGTCACCTCTCTTCATTCGGTGTGTAGATTTCCCACTTTCTCTCGCCTCTCTCTTTCCCCTCTCATTCATCAACTCTCTCTTTTCACTCTCTCTTCCCAGTCATGTCTCTTTTCCCTGGAATTTCTCTTTTCCCTCTTTTCCCCGGCTTGTCTCTTTCCCCTCTTTCCCCTCTCCTGTGTCTGTCACCTCTCTTCACTCCGTGTCTACTTTTCCCTGCTTTCACTCGCCTCTCTCTTTCCCCTCTCATTCATCAACTCTCTCTCTTCACTCTCTCCTCCCTGTCCTGTCTCTTTTCCCTGGACACTCTCTTTTCCCTCTTTTCCCCTGCTTGTCTCTGTCCCCTCTTTCCCCTCTCCTGTGTCGGTCACCTCTCTTCATTCGGTGTGTAAATGTCCCACGTTCTCTCGCCTCTCTCCTTCCCCTCTCATTCATCAACTCTGTCTTTTCACTCTCTCTTCCCAGTCATGTCTCTTTTCCCTGGAATTTCTCTTTTCCCTCTTTTCCCCGGCTTGTCTCTTTCCCCTCTTTCCCCTCTCCTGTGTCTGTCACCTCTCTTCACTCGGTGTCTACTTTTCCCTGCTTTCACTCGCCTCTCTCTTTTCCCTCTCATTCATCAACTCTCTCTCTTCACTCTCTCCTCCCTGTCCTGTCTCTTTTCCCTGGACACTCTCTTTTCCCCGGACACTCTCTTTTCCCCGGCTTGTCTCTTTCCCCTATTTCCCCTCTCCTGTGCCTGTCACCTCTCTTCATTCGGTGTGTAGATTTCCCACTTTCACTCGCCTCTCTCTTTTCCCTCTCATTCCTGAAATCTCTCTTTTCCCTTGCCTGTCGCTTTTCCCTCTTTTGCCTTTTCTCCATGAACTCTTCCCTCTTTACCCTCAGCAGTCACTTTCCCCTGCTTTCCCTCAACTCCCTCTTTTCCACCTTTTCCCTCGCTTGTCTCTTTTCCCTGTTTCCCCTCGCCTGTGTCTCTCACCTCTGTTCTCTCGGCCTTCTTTTCCCCCGATTTCACTCGCCTTCCTCTGTTCCCTCCCTTTCCTCCACTCTCTCTTGTCCCTCTCTCTTCACTGTCCTGTCTCTTTTCCCTGGAATTTCTCTTTTCCCTCTTTTCCTCTGTTTGTCTCTTTCCCCTCTTTCCCCTCTCCTGTGTCGGTCACCTCTCTTCATTCGGTGTGTAGATTTCCCACTTTTTCTCGCCTCTCTCTTTCCCCTCTCAGTCATCAACTCTCTCTTTTCACTCTCTCTTCCCTGTCCTGTCTCTTTTCCCTGGACAGTCTCTTTTCCCTCTTTTCCCCTGCTTGTCTCTGTCCCCTCTTTCCCCTCTCCTGTGTCGGTCACCTCTCTTCACTCGCTGTGTAGATTTCCCACTTTCTCTCGCCTCTCTCTTTCCCCTCTCATTCATCAACTCTCTCTTTTCACTCTCTCTTCCCAGTCATGTCTCTTTTCCCTGGAATTTCTCTTTTCCCTCTTTTCCCCGGCTTGTCTCTTTCCCCTCTTTCCCCTCTCCTGTGTCTGTCACCTCTCTTCACTCGGTGTCTACTTTTCCCTGCTTTCACTCGCCTCTCTCTTTCCCCTCTCATTCATCAACTCTCTCTCTTCACTCTCTCCTCCCTGTCCTGTCTCTTTTCCCTGGACACTCTCTTTTCCCTGGACACTCTCTTTTCCCTCTTTTCCCCTGCTTGTCTCTGTCCCCTCTTTCCCCTCTCCTGTGTCGGTCACCTCTCTTCATTCGGTGTGTAAATGTCCCACGTTCTCTCGCCTCTCTCTTTCCCCTCTCATTCATCAACTCTGTCTTTTCACTCTCTCTTCCCTGTCCTGTCTCTTTTCCCTGGAATTTCTCTTTTCCCTCTTTTCCTCTGTTTGTCTCTTTCCCCTCTTTCCCCTCTCCTGTGTCGGTCACCTCTCTTCATTCGGTGTGTAGATTTCCCACTTTCTCTCGCCTCTCTCTTTCCCCTCTCATTCATCAACTCTCTCTTTTCACTCTCTCTTCCCAGTCATGTCTCTTTTCCCTGGAATTTCTCTTTTCCCTCTTTTCCCCGGCTTGTCTCTTTCCCCTCTTTCCCCTCTCCTGTGTCTGTCACCTCTCTTCACTCGGTGTCTACTTTTCCCTGCTTTCACTCGCCTCTCTCTTTTCCCTCTCATTCATCAACTCTCTCTCTTCACTCTCTCCTCCCTGTCCTGTCTCTTTTCCCTGGACACTCTCTTTTCCCCAGACACTCTCTTTTCCCCGGCTTGTCTCTTTCCCCTCTTTCCCCTCTCCTGTGTCTGTCACCTCTCTTCACTCGGTGTCTACTTTTCCCTGCTTTCACTCGCCTCTCTCTTTCCCCTCTCATTCATCAACTCTCTCTCTTCACTCTCTCCTCCCTGTCCTGTCTCTTTTCCCTGGACACTCTCTTTTCCCTGGACACTCTCTTTTCCCTCTTTTCCCCTGCTTGTCTCTGTCCCCTCTTTCCCCTCTCCTGTGTCGGTCACCTCTCTTCATTCGGTGTGTAAATGTCCCACGTTCTCTCGCCTCTCTCTTTCCCCTCTCATTCATCAACTCTGTCTTTTCACTCTCTCTTCCCTGTCCTGTCTCTTTTCCCTGGAATTTCTCTTTTCCCTCTTTTCCTCTGTTTGTCTCTTTCCCCTCTTTCCCCTCTCCTGTGTCGGTCACCTCTCTTCATTCGGTGTGTAGATTTCCCACTTTCTCTCGCCTCTCTCTTTCCCCTCTCATTCATCAACTCTCTCTTTTCACTCTCTCTTCCCAGTCATGTCTCTTTTCCCTGGAATTTCTCTTTTCCCTCTTTTCCCCGGCTTGTCTCTTTCCCCTCTTTCCCCTCTCCTGTGTCTGTCACCTCTCTTCACTCGGTGTCTACTTTTCCCTGCTTTCACTCGCCTCTCTCTTTTCCCTCTCATTCATCAACTCTCTCTCTTCACTCTCTCCTCCCTGTCCTGTCTCTTTTCCCTGGACACTCTCTTTTCCCCGGACACTCTCTTTTCCCCGGCTTGTCTCTTTCCCCTATTTCCCCTCTCCTGTGCCTGTCACCTCTCTTCATTCGGTGTGTAGATTTCCCACTTTCACTCGCCTCTCTCTTTTCCCTCTCATTCCTGAAATCTCTCTTTTCCCTTGCCTGTAGCTTTTCCCTCTTTTGCCTTTTCTCCATGAACTCTTCCCTCTTTACCCTCAGCAGTCACTTTCCCCTGCTTTCCCTCAACTCCCTCTTTTCCACCTTTTCCCTCGCTTGTCTCTTTTCCCTGTTTCCCCTCGCCTGTCTCTCTCACCTCTGTTCTCTCGGCGTTCTTTTCCCCCGATTTCACTCGCCTTCCTCTGTTCCCACCCTTTCCTCCACTCTCTCTTGTCCCTCTCTCTTCACTGTCCTGTCTCTTTTCCCTGGAATTTCTCTTTTCCCTCTTTTCCTCTGTTTGTCTCTTTCCCCTCTTTCCCCTCTCCTGTGTCGGTCACCTCTCTTCATTCGGTGTGTAGATTTCCCACTTCCACTCGCCTCTCTCTTTTCCCTCTCATTCATCAACTCTCTCTCTCTTCACTCTCTCTTCCCTGTCCTGTCTCTTTTCCCTGGACACTCTCTTTTCCCTCTTTTCCCCTGCTTGTCTCTGTCCCCTCTTTACCCTCTCCTGTGTCGGTCACCTCTCTACACTCGCTGTGTAAATGTCCCACTTTCTCTCACCTCTCTCTTTCCCCTCTCATTCATCAACTCTCTCTTTTCACTCTCTCTTCCCAGTCATGTCTCTTTTCTCTGGACACTCTCTTTTCCCCGGACACTCTCTTTTCCCCGGCTTGTCTCTTTCCCCTCTTTCCCCTCTCCTGTGTCTGTCACCTCTCTTCACTCGGTGTCTACTTTTCCCTGCTTTCACTCGCCTCTCTCTTTCCCCTCTCATTCATCAACTCTCTCTTTTCACTCTCTCTTCCCAGTCATGTCTCTTTTCCCTGGAATTTCTCTTTTCCCTCTTTTCCCCGGCTTGTCTCTTTCCCATATTTCCCCTCTCCTGTGTCTGTCACCTCTCTTCACTCGGTGTCTACTTTTCCCCGCTTTCACTCGCCTCTCTCTTTTCCCTCTCATTCATCAACTCTCTCTCTTCACTCTCTCCTCCCTGTCCTGTCTCTTTTCCCTGGACACTCTCTTTTCCCCGGCTTGTCTCTTTCCCCTCTTTCCCCTCTCCTGTGTCTGTCACCTCACTTCACTCGGTGTCTACTTTTCCCCGCTTTCACTCGCCTCTCTCTTTTCCCTCTCATTCATCAACTCTCTCTATCTTCACTCTCTCTTCCCTGTCCTGTGTGTTTTCCCTGGACACTCTCTTTTCCCTCTTTTCCCCGGCTTGTCTCTTTCCCCTATTTCCCCTCTCCTGTGCCTGTCACCTCTCTTCATTCGGTGTGTAGATTTCCCACTTTCACTCGCCTCTCTCTTTTCCCTCTCATTCCTGAAATCTCTCTTTTCCCTTGCCTGTCGCTTTTCCCTCTTTTGCCTTTTCTCCATGAACTGTTCCCTCTTTACCCTCAGCAGTCACTTTCCCCTGCTTTCCCTCAACTCCCTCTTTTCCACCTTTTCCCTCGCTTGTCTCTTTTCCCTGTTTCCCCTCGCCTGTCTCTCTCACCTCTGTTCTCTCGGCGTTCTTTTCCCCCGCTTTCACTCGCCTTCCTCTATTCCCTCCCTTTCCTCCACTCTCTCTTTTCCCTCTCTCTTCACTGTCCTGTCTCTTTTCCCTGGAACTTCTCTTTTCCCTCTTTTCCTCTGTTTGTCTCTTTCCCCTCTCCTGTGTCGGTCACCTCTCTTCATTCGGTGTGTAGATTTCCCACTTCCACTCGCCTCTCTCTTTTCCCTCTCATTCATCAACTCTCTCTCTCTTCACTCTCTCTTCCCTGTCCTGTCTCTTTTCCCTGGACACTCTCTTTTCCCTCTTTTCCCCTGCTTGTCTCTGTCCCCTCTTTACCCTCTCCTGTGTCGGTCACCTCTCTACACTCGCTGTGTAAATGTCCCACTTTCTCTCGCCTCTCTCTTTCCCCTCTCATTCATCAACTCTCTCTTTTCACTCTCTCTTCCCAGTCATGTCTCTTTTCTCTGGACACTCTCTTTTCCCCGGACACTCTCTTTTCCCCGGCTTGTCTCTTTCCCCTCTTTCCCCTCTCCTGTGTCTGTCACCTCTCTTCACTCGGTGTCTACTTTTCCCCGCTTTCACTCGCCTCTCTCTTTCCCCTCTCATTCATCAACTCTCTCTCTTCACTCTCTCCTCCCTGTCCTGTCTCTTTTCCCTGGACACTCTCTTTTCCCCGGCTTGTCTCTTTCCCCTCTTTCCCCTCTCCTGTGTCTGTCACCTCTCTTCACTCGGTGTCTACTTTTCCCCGCTTTCACTCGCCTCTCTCTTTTCCCTCTCATTCATCAACTCTCTCTATCTTCACTCTCTCTTCCCTGTCCTGTGTGTTTTCCCTGGACACTCTCTTTTCCCTCTTTTCCCCGGCTTGTCTCTTTCCCCTATTTCCCCTCTCCTGTGCCTGTCACCTCTCTTCATTCGGTGTGTAGATTTCCCACTTTCACTCGCCTCTCTCTTTTCCCTCTCATTCCTGAAATCTCTCTTTTCCCTTGCCTGTCGCTTTTCCCTCTTTTGCCTTTTCTCCATGAACTCTTCCCTCTTTACCCTCAGCAGTCACTTTCCCCTGCTTTCCCTCAACTCCCTCTTTTCCACCTTTTCCGTCGCTTGTCTCTTTTCCCTGTTTCCCCTCGCCTGTCTCTCTCACCTCTGTTCTCTCGGCGTTCTTTTCCCCCGCTTTCACTCGCCTTCCTCTATTCCCTCCCTTTCCTCCACTCTCTCTTTTCCCTCTCTCTTCACTGTCCTGTCTCTTTTCCCTGGAACTTCTCTTTTCCCTCTTTTCCTCTGTTTGTCTCTTTCCCCTCTCCTGTGTCGGTCACCTCTCTTCATTCGGTGTGTAGATTTCCCACTTCCACTCGCCTCTCTCTTTTCCCTCTCATTCATCAACTCTCTCTCTCTTCACTCTCTCCTCCCTGTCCTGTCTCTTTTCCCTGGACACTCTCTTTTCCCTCTTTTCCCCGGCTTGTCTCTTTCCCCTCTTTCCCCTCTCCTGTGTCTGTCACCTCTCTTCACTCGGTGTCTACTTTTCCCTGCTTTCACTCGCCTCTCTCTTTCCCCTCTCATTCATCAACTCTGTCTTTTCACTCTCTCTTCCCAGTCATGTCTCTTTTCCCTGGAATTTCTCTTTTCCCTCTTTTCCCCGGCTTGTCTCTTTCCCCTCTGTCCCCTCTCCTGTGTCTGTCACCTCTCTTCACTCGGTGTCTACTTTTCCCCGCTTTCACTCGCCTCTCTCTTTCCCCTCTCATTCATCAACTCTCTCTCTTCACTCTCTCCTCCCTGTCCTGTCTCTTTTCCCTGGACACTCTCTTTTCCCCGGACACTCTCTTTTCCTCGGCTTGTCTCTTTCCCCTCTTTCCCCTCTCCTGTGTCGGTCACCTCTCTTCACTCGGTGTGTAGATTTCCCACTTTCACTCGCCTCTCTCTTTTCCCTCTCATTCATCAACTCTCTCTATCTTCACTCTCTCTTCCCTGTCCTGTCTCTTTTCCCTGGACACTCTCTTTTCCCTCTTTTCCCCTGCTTGTCTCTTTCCCCTATTTCCCCTCTCCTGTGTCGGTCACCTCTCTTCATTCGCTGTGTAGATTTCCCACTTTCACTCGCCTCTCTTTTTTCCCTCTCATTCATCCACTCTCTCTCTTCACTCTCTCTTCCCAGTCATGTCTCTTTTACCTGGAATTTCTCTTTTCCCTCTTTTCCCCTGCTTGTCTCTTTCCCCTCTTTCCACTCTCCTGTGTCTGTCACCTCACTTCATTCGGTGTGTAGATTTCCCACTTTCACTCGCCTCTCTCTTTTCCGTCTCATTCATCAACTCTCTCTCTTCACTCTCTCCTCCCTGTCCTGTCTCTTTTCCCTGGACACTCTCTTTTCCCCGGCTTGTCTCTTTCCCCTCTTTCCCCTCTCCTGTGTCGGTCACCTCTCTTCATTCGGTGTGTAGATTTCCCACTTTCACTCGCCTCTCTCTTTTCCCTCTCATTCCTGAAATCTCTCTTTTCCCTTGCCTGTCGCTTTTCCCTCTTTTGCCTTTTCTCCATGAACTCTTCCCTCTTCACCCTCAGCAGTCACTTTCCCCTGCTTTCCCTCAACTCCCTCTTTTCCACCTTTTCCCTCGCTTGTCTCTTTTCCCTGTTTCCCCTCGCCTGTCTCTCTCACCTCTGTTCTCTCGGCGTTCTTTTCCCCCGCTTTCACTCGCCTTCCTCTATTCCCTCCCTTTCCTCCACTCTCTCTTTTCCCTCTCTCTTCACTGTCCTGTCTCTTTTCCCTGGAACTTCTCTTTTCCCTCTTTTCCTCTGTTTGTCTCTTTCCCCTCTTTCCCCTCTCCTGTGTCGGTCACCTCTCTTCATTCGGTGTGTAGATTTCCCACTTCCACTCGCCTCTCTCTTTTCCCTCTCATTCATCAACTCTCTCTCTCTTCACTCTCTCTTCCCTGTCCTGTCTCTTTTCCCTGGACACTCTCTTTTCCCTCTTTTCCCCTGCTTGTCTCTGTCCCCTCTTTCCCCTCTCCTGTGTCGGTCACCTCTCTTCACTCGCTGTGTAAATGTCCCACTTTCTCTCGCCTCTCTCTTTCCCCTCTCATTCATCAACTCTCTCTTTTCACTCTCTCTTCCCAGTCATGTCGCTTTTCTCTGGACACTCTCTTTTCCCCGGACACTCTCTTTTCCCCGGCTTGTCTCTTTCCCCTCTTTCCCCTCTCCTGTGTCTGTCACCTCTCTTCACTCGGTGTCTACTTGTCCCTGCTTTCACTCGCCTCTCTCTTTTCCCTCTCATTCATCAACTCTCTCTATCTTCACTCTCTCTTCCCTGTCCTGTGTCTTTTCCCTGGACACTCTCTTTTCCCTCATTTCCCCTGCTTGTCTCTTTCCCCTATTTCCCCTCTCCTGTGTCGGTCACCTCTCTTCATTCGCTGTGTAGATTTCCCACTTTCACTCGCCTCTCTTTTTTCCCTCTCATTCATCCACTCTCTCTCTTCACTCTCTCTTCCCAGTCATGTCTCTTTTCCCTGGAATTTCTCTTTTCCCTCTTTTCCCCTGCTTGTCTCTTTCCCATATTTCCCCTCTCCTGTGTCTGTCACCTCTCTTCACTCGGTGTGTAGATTTCCCACTTTCACTCGCCTCTCTCTTTTCCGTCTCATTCATCAACTCTCTCTCTTCACTCTCTCCTCCCTGTCCTGTCTCTTTTCCCTGGACACTCTCTTTTCCCCGGCTTGTCTCTTTCCCCTCTTTCCCCTCTCCTGTGTCTGTCACCTCACTTCACTCGGTGTCTACTTTTCCCCGCTTTCACTCGCCTCTCTCTTTTCCCTCTCATTCATCAACTCTCTCTATCTTCACTCTCTCTTCCCTGTCCTGTGTGTTTTCCCTGGACACTCTCTTTTCCCTCTTTTC
Organism: Haliaeetus albicilla; assembly: GCF_947461875.1. Lineage (NCBI taxonomy): Eukaryota > Metazoa > Chordata > Aves > Accipitriformes > Accipitridae > Haliaeetus > Haliaeetus albicilla. The sequence goes on along the minus strand of NW_027212424.1, from coordinate 409,249 downwards.
CCCGGCTTGTCTCTTTCCCCTATTTCCCCTCTCCTGTGCCTGTCACCTCTCTTCATTCGGTGTGTAGATTTCCCACTTTCACTCGCCTCTCTCTTTTCCCTCTCATTCCTGAAATCTCTCTTTTCCCTTGCCTGTCGCTTTTCCCTCTTTTGCCTTTTCTCCATGAACTCTTCCCTCTTTACCCTCAGCAGTCACTTTCCCCTGCTTTCCCTCAACTCCCTCTTTTCCACCTTTTCCCTCGCTTGTCTCTTTTCCCTGTTTCCCCTCGCCTGTCTCTCTCACCTCTGTTCTCTCGGCGTTCTTTTCCCCCGCTTTCACTCGCCTTCCTCTATTCCCTCCCTTTCCTCCACTCTCTCTTTTCCCTCTCTCTTCACTGTCCTGTCTCTTTTCCCTGGAACTTCTCTTTTCCCTCTTTTCCTCTGTTTGTCTCTTTCCCCTCTTTCCCCTCTCCTGTGTCGGTCACCTCTCTTCATTCGGTGTGTAGATTTCCCACTTCCACTCGCCTCTCTCTTTTCCCTCTCATTCATCAACTCTCTCTCTCTTCACTCTCTCTTCCCTGTCCTGTCTCTTTTCCCTGGACACTCTCTTTTCCCTCTTTTCCCCTGCTTGTCTCTGTCCCCTCTTTCCCCTCTCCTGTGTCTGTCACCTCTCTTCACTCGGTGTCTACTTTTCCCTGCTTTCACTCGCCTCTCTCTTTCCCCTCTCATTCATCAACTCTGTCTTTTCACTCTCTCTTCCCAGTCATGTCTCTTTTCCCTGGAATTTCTCTTTTCCCTCTTTTCCCCGGCTTGTCTCTTTCCCCTATTTCCCCTCTCCTGTGTCTGTCACCTCTCTTCACTCGGTGTCTACTTTTCCCTGCTTTCACTCGCCTCTCTCTTTCCCCTCTCATTCATCAACTCTCTCTCTTCACTCTCTCCTCCCTGTCCTGTCTCTTTTCCCTGGACACTCTCTTTTCCCTGGACACTCTCTTTTCCCTCTTTTCCCCTGCTTGTCTCTGTCCCCTCTTTCCCCTCTCCTGTGTCGGTCACCTCTCTTCATTCGGTGTGTAAATGTCCCACGTTCTCTCGCCTCTCTCTTTCCCCTCTCATTCATCAACTCTGTCTTTTCACTCTCTCTTCCCTGTCCTGTCTCTTTTCCCTGGAATTTCTCTTTTCCCTCTTTTCCTCTGTTTGTCTCTTTCCCCTCTTTCCCCTCTCCTGTGTCGGTCACCTCTCTTCATTCGGTGTGTAGATTTCCCACTTTCTCTCGCCTCTCTCTTTCCCCTCTCATTCATCAACTCTCTCTTTTCACTCTCTCTTCCCAGTCATGTCTCTTTTCCCTGGAATTTCTCTTTTCCCTCTTTTCCCCGGCTTGTCTCTTTCCCCTCTTTCCCCTCTCCTGTGTCTGTCACCTCTCTTCACTCGGTGTCTACTTTTCCCCGCTTTCACTCGCCTCTCTCTTTCCCCTCTCATTCATCAACTCTCTCTCTTCACTCTCTCCTCCCTGTCCTGTCTCTTTTCTCTGGACACTCTCTTTTCCCCGGACACTCTCTTTTCCCCGGCTTGTCTCTTTCCCCTCTTTCCCCTCTCCTGTGTCTGTCACCTCTCTTCACTCGGTGTCTACTTTTCCCTGCTTTCACTCGCCTCTCTCTTTCCCCTCTCATTCATCAACTCTCTCTCTTCACTCTCTCCTCCCTGTCCTGTCTCTTTTCCCTGGACACTCTCTTTTCCCCGGACACTCTCTTTTCCTCGGCTTGTCTCTTTCCCCTCTTTCCCCTCTCCTGTGTCGGTCACCTCTCTTCACTCGGTGTGTAGATTTCCCACTTTCACTCGCCTCTCTCTTTTCCCTCTCATTCATCCACTCTCTCTATCTTCACTCTCTCTTCCCTGTCCTGTGTCTTTTCCCTGGACACTCTCTTTTCCCTCATTTCCCCTGCTTGTCTCTTTCCCCTATTTCCCCTCTCCTGTGTCGGTCACCTCTCTTCATTCGCTGTGTAGATTTCCCACTTTCACTCGCCTCTCTTTTTTCCCTCTCATTCATCCACTCTCTCTCTTCACTCTCTCTTCCCAGTCATGTCTCTTTTACCTGGAATTTCTCTTTTCCCTCTTTTCCCCTGCTTGTCTCTTTCCCCTCTTTCCCCTCTCCTGTGTCTGTCACCTCACTTCATTCGGTGTGTAGATTTCCCACTTTCACTCGCCTCTCTCTTTTCCGTCTCATTCATCAACTCTCTCTCTTCACTCTCTCCTCCCTGTCCTGTCTCTTTTCCCTGGACACTCTCTTTTCCCCGGCTTGTCTCTTTCCCCTCTTTCCCCTCTCCTGTGTCTGTCACCTCTCTTCACTCGGTGTCTACTTTTCCCCGCTTTCACTCGCCTCTCTCTTTTCCCTCTCATTCATCAACTCTCTCTCTCTTCACTCTCTCTTCCCTGTCCTGTCTCTTTTCCCTGGACACTCTCTTTTCCCTCTTTTCCCCTGCTTGTCTCTGTCCCCTCTTTCCCCTCTCCTGTGTCGGTCACCTCTCTTCACTCGCTGTGTAAATGTCCCACTTTCTCTCGCCTCTCTCTTTCCCCTCTCATTCATCAACTCTCTCTTTTCACTCTCTCTTCCCAGTCATGTCGCTTTTCTCTGGACACTCTCTTTTCCCCGGACACTCTCTTTTCCCCGGCTTGTCTCTTTCCCCTCTTTCCCCTCTCCTGTGTCTGTCACCTCTCTTCACTCGGTGTCTACTTTTCCCTGCTTTCACTCGCCTCTCTCTTTCCCCTCTCATTCATCAACTCTCTCTCTTCACTCTCTCTTCACTGTCCTGTCTCTTTTCCCTGGAACTTCTCTTTTCCCTCTTTTCCTCTGTTTGTCTCTTTCCCCTCTTTCCCCTCTCCTGTGTCGGTCACCTCTCTTCACTCGGTGTCTACTTTTCCCTGCTTTCACTCGCCTCTCTCTTTCCCCTCTCATTCATCAACTCTCTCTTTTCACTCTCTCTTCCCAGTCATGTCTCTTTTCCCTGGAATTTCTCTTTTCCCTCTTTTCCCCGGCTTGTCTCTTTCCCCTCTTTCCCTCTCCTGTGTCTGTCACCTCTCTTCACTCGGTGTCTACTTTTCCCCGCTTCCACTCGCCTCTCTCTTTTCCCTCTCATTCATCAACTCTCTCTCTCTTCACTCTCTCTTCCCTGTCCTGTCTCTTTTCCCTGGACACTCTCTTTTCCCTCTTTTCCCCTGCTTGTCTCTGTCCCCTCTTTCCCCTCTCCTGTGTCGGTCACCTCTCTTCACTCGCTGTGTAAATGTCCCACTTTCTCTCGCCTCTCTCTTTCCCCTCTCATTCATCAACTCTCTCTCTTCACTCTCTCCTCCCTGTCCTGTCTCTTTTCCCTGGACACTCTCTTTTCCCCGGCTTGTCTCTTTCCCCTCTTTCCCCTCTCCTGTGTCTGTCACCTCACTTCACTCGGTGTCTACTTTTCCCCGCTTTCACTCGCCTCTCTCTTTTCCCTCTCATTCATCAACTCTCTCTATCTTCACTCTCTCTTCCCTGTCCTGTGTGTTTTCCCTGGACACTCTCTTTTCCCTCTTTTCCCCGGCTTGTCTCTTTCCCCTATTTCCCCTCTCCTGTGCCTGTCACCTCTCTTCATTCGGTGTGTAGATTTCCCACTTTCACTCGCCTCTCTCTTTTCCCTCTCATTCCTGAAATCTCTCTTTTCCCTTGCCTGTCGCTTTTCCCTCTTTTGCCTTTTCTCCATGAACTCTTCCCTCTTTACCCTCAGCAGTCACTTTCCCCTGCTTTCCCTCAACTCCCTCTTTTCCACCTTTTCCCTCGCTTGTCTCTTTTCCCTGTTTCCCCTCGCCTGTCTCTCTCACCTCTGTTCTCTCGGCGTTCTTTTCCCCCGCTTTCACTCGCCTTCCTCTATTCCCTCCCTTTCCTCCACTCTCTCTTTTCCCTCTCTCTTCACTGTCCTGTCTCTTTTCCCTGGAACTTCTCTTTTCCCTCTTTTCCCCTGTTTGTCTCTGTCCCCTCTTTCCCCTCTCCTGTGTCTGTCACCTCTCTTCATTCGGTGTGTAGATTTCCCACTTCCACTCGCCTCTCTCTTTTCCCTCTCATTCATCAACTCTCTCTCTCTTCACTCTCTCTTCCCTGTCCTGTCTCTTTTCCCTGGACACTCTCTTTTCCCTCTTTTCCCCTGCTTGTCTCTGTCCCCTCTTTCCCCTCTCCTGTGTCTGTCACCTCTCTTCACTCGGTGTCTACTTTTCCCTGCTTTCACTCGCCTCTCTCTTTCCCCTCTCATTCATCAACTCTGTCTTTTCACTCTCTCTTCCCAGTCATGTCTCTTTTCCCTGGAATTTCTCTTTTCCCTCTTTTCCCCGGCTTGTCTCTTTCCCCTATTTCCCCTCTCCTGTGTCTGTCACCTCTCTTCACTCGGTGTCTACTTTTCCCTGCTTTCACTCGCCTCTCTCTTTCCCCTCTCATTCATCAACTCTCTCTCTTCACTCTCTCCTCCCTGTTCTGTCTCTTTTCCCTGGACACTCTCTTTTCCCTGGACACTCTCTTTTCCCTCTTTTCCCCTGCTTGTCTCTGTCCCCTCTTTCCCCTCTCCTGTGTCGGTCACCTCTCTTCATTCGGTGTGTAAATGTCCCACGTTCTCTCGCCTCTCTCTTTCCCCTCTCATTCATCAACTCTGTCTTTTCACTCTCTCTTCCCTGTCCTGTCTCTTTTCCCTGGAATTTCTCTTTTCCCTCTTTTCCTCTGTTTGTCTCTTTCCCCTCTTTCCCCTCTCCTGTGTCGGTCACCTCTCTTCATTCGGTGTGTAGATTTCCCACTTTCTCTCGCCTCTCTCTTTCCCCTCTCATTCATCAACTCTCTCTTTTCACTCTCTCTTCCCAGTCATGTCTCTTTTCCCTGGAATTTCTCTTTTCCCTCTTTTCCCCGGCTTGTCTCTTTCCCCTCTTTCCCCTCTCCTGTGTCTGTCACCTCTCTTCACTCGGTGTCTACTTTTCCCCGCTTTCACTCGCCTCTCTCTTTCCCCTCTCATTCATCAACTCTCTCTCTTCACTCTCTCCTCCCTGTCCTGTCTCTTTTCCCTGGACACTCTCTTTTCCCCGGACACTCTCTTTTCCTCGGCTTGTCTCTTTCCCCTCTTTCCCCTCTCCTGTGTCTGTCATCTCTCTTCACTCGGTGTCTACTTTTCCCCGCTTTCACTCGCCTCTCTCTTTCCCCTCTCATTCATCAACTCTCTCTCTTCACTCTCTCCTCCCTGTCCTGTCTCTTTTCTCTGGACACTCTCTTTTCCCCGGACACTCTCTTTTCCCCGGCTTGTCTCTTTCCCCTCTTTCCCCTCTCCTGTGTCTGTCACCTCTCTTCACTCGGTGTCTACTTTTCCCTGCTTTCACTCGCCTCTCTCTTTCCCCTCTCATTCATCAACTCTCTCTCTTCACTCTCTCCTCCCTGTCCTGTCTCTTTTCCCTGGACACTCTCTTTTCCCCGGACACTCTCTTTTCCTCGGCTTGTCTCTTTCCCCTCTTTCCCCTCTCCTGTGTCGGTCACCTCTCTTCACTCGGTGTGTAGATTTCCCACTTTCACTCGCCTCTCTCTTTTCCCTCTCATTCATCCACTCTCTCTATCTTCACTCTCTCTTCCCTGTCCTGTGTCTTTTCCCTGGACACTCTCTTTTCCCTCATTTCCCCTGCTTGTCTCTTTCCCCTATTTCCCCTCTCCTGTGTCGGTCACCTCTCTTCATTCGCTGTGTAGATTTCCCACTTTCACTCGCCTCTCTTTTTTCCCTCTCATTCATCCACTCTCTCTCTTCACTCTCTCTTCCCAGTCATGTCTCTTTTACCTGGAATTTCTCTTTTCCCTCTTTTCCCCTGCTTGTCTCTTTCCCCTCTTTCCCCTCTCCTGTGTCTGTCACCTCACTTCATTCGGTGTGTAGATTTCCCACTTTCACTCGCCTCTCTCTTTTCCGTCTCATTCATCAACTCTCTCTCTTCACTCTCTCCTCCCTGTCCTGTCTCTTTTCCCTGGACACTCTCTTTTCCCCGGCTTGTCTCTTTCCCCTCTTTCCCCTCTCCTGTGTCTGTCACCTCTCTTCACTCGGTGTCTACTTTTCCCCGCTTTCACTCGCCTCTCTCTTTTCCCTCTCATTCATCAACTCTCTCTCTCTTCACTCTCTCTTCCCTGTCCTGTCTCTTTTCCCTGGACACTCTCTTTTCCCTCTTTTCCCCTGCTTGTCTCTGTCCCCTCTTTCCCCTCTCCTGTGTCGGTCACCTCTCTTCACTCGCTGTGTAAATGTCCCACTTTCTCTCGCCTCTCTCTTTCCCCTCTCATTCATCAACTCTCTCTCTTCACTCTCTCCTCCCTGTCCTGTCTCTTTTCCCTGGACACTCTCTTTTCCCCGGCTTGTCTCTTTCCCCTCTTTCCCCTCTCCTGTGTCTGTCACCTCTCTTCACTCGGTGTCTACTTTTCCCTGCTTTCACTCGCCTCTCTCTTTCCCCTCTCATTCATCAACTCTCTCTCTTCACTCTCTCTTCACTGTCCTGTCTCTTTTCCCTGGAACTTCTCTTTTCCCTCTTTTCCTCTGTTTGTCTCTTTCCCCTCTTTCCCCTCTCCTGTGTCGGTCACCTCTCTTCACTCGGTGTCTACTTTTCCCTGCTTTCACTCGCCTCTCTCTTTCCCCTCTCATTCATCAACTCTCTCTTTTCACTCTCTCTTCCCAGTCATGTCTCTTTTCCCTGGACACTCTCTTTTCCCTCTTTTCCCCGGCTTGTCTCTTTCCCCTCTTTCCCTCTCCTGTGTCTGTCACCTCTCTTCACTCGGTGTCTACTTTTCCCCGCTTCCACTCGCCTCTCTCTTTTCCCTCTCATTCATCAACTCTCTCTCTCTTCACTCTCTCTTCCCTGTCCTGTCTCTTTTCCCTGGACACTCTCTTTTCCCTCTTTTCCCCTGCTTGTCTCTGTCCCCTCTTTCCCCTCTCCTGTGTCGGTCACCTCTCTTCACTCGCTGTGTAAATGTCCCACTTTCTCTCGCCTCTCTCTTTCCCCTCTCATTCATCAACTCTCTCTCTTCACTCTCTCCTCCCTGTCCTGTCTCTTTTCCCTGGACACTCTCTTTTCCCCGGCTTGTCTCTTTCCCCTCTTTCCCCTCTCCTGTGTCTGTCACCTCACTTCACTCGGTGTCTACTTTTCCCCGCTTTCACTCGCCTCTCTCTTTTCCCTCTCATTCATCAACTCTCTCTATCTTCACTCTCTCTTCCCTGTCCTGTGTGTTTTCCCTGGACACTCTCTTTTCCCTCTTTTCCCCGGCTTGTCTCTTTCCCCTATTTCCCCTCTCCTGTGCCTGTCACCTCTCTTCATTCGGTGTGTAGATTTCCCACTTTCACTCGCCTCTCTCTTTTCCCTCTCATTCCTGAAATCTCTCTTTTCCCTTGCCTGTCGCTTTTCCCTCTTTTGCCTTTTCTCCATGAACTCTTCCCTCTTTACCCTCAGCAGTCACTTTCCCCTGCTTTCCCTCAACTCCCTCTTTTCCACCTTTTCCGTCGCTTGTCTCTTTTCCCTGTTTCCCCTCGCCTGTCTCTCTCACCTCTGTTCTCTCGGCGTTCTTTTCCCCCGCTTTCACTCGCCTTCCTCTATTCCCTCCCTTTCCTCCACTCTCTCTTTTCCCTCTCTCTTCACTGTCCTGTCTCTTTTCCCTGGAACTTCTCTTTTCCCTCTTTTCCCCTGTTTGTCTCTTTCCCCTCTTTCCCCTCTCCTGTGTCGGTCACCTCTCTTCATTCGGTGTGTAGATTTCCCACTTCCACTCGCCTCTCTCTTTTCCCTCTCATTCATCAACTCTCTCTCTCTTCACTCTCTCTTCCCTGTCCTGTCTCTTTTCCCTGGACACTCTCTTTTCCCTCTTTTCCCCTGCTTGTCTCTGTCCCCTCTTTCCCCTCTCCTGTGTCGGTCACCTCTCTTCACTCGGTGTCTACTTTTCCCTGCTTTCACTCGCCTCTCTCTTTCCCCTCTCATTCATCAACTCTCTCTTTTCACTCTCTCTTCCCAGTCATGTCTCTTTTCCCTGGAATTTCTCTTTTCCCTCTTTTCCCCGGCTTGTCTCTTTCCCCTATTTCCCCTCTCCTGTGCCTGTCACCTCTCTTCATTCGGTGTGTAGATTTCCCACTTTCACTCGCCTCTCTCTTATCCCTCTCATTCCTGAAATCTCTCTTTTCCCTTGCCTGTCGCTTTTCCCTCTTTTGCCTTTTCTCCATGAACTCTTCCCACTTTACCCTCAGCAGTCACTTTCCCCTGCTTTCCCTCAACTCCCTCTTTTCCACCTTTCCCCTCGCTTGTCTCTTTTCCCTGTTTCCCCTCGCCTGTCTCTCTCACCTCTGTTCTCTCGGCGTTCTTTTCCCCCGCTTTCACTCGCCTTCCTCTATTCCCTCCCTTTCCTCCACTCTCTCTTTTCCCTCTCTCTTCACTGTCCTGTCTCTTTTCCCTGGAACTTCTCTTTTCCCTCTTTTCCTCTGTTTGTCTCTTTCCCCTCTTTCCCCTCTCCTGTGTCGGTCACCTCTCTTCATTCGGTGTGTAGATTTCCCACTTCCACTCGCCTCTCTCTTTTCCCTCTCATTCATCAACTCTCTCTCTCTTCACTCTCTCTTCCCTGTCCTGTCTCTTTTCCCTGGACACTCTCTTTTCCCTCTTTTCCCCTGCTTGTCTCTGTCCCCTCTTTACCCTCTCCTGTGTCGGTCACCTCTCTTCACTCGCTGTGTAAATGTACCACTTTCTCTCGCCTCTCTCTTTCCCCTCTCATTCATCAACTCTCTCTTTTCACTCTCTCTTCCCAGTCATGTCTCTTTTCCCTGGAATTTCTCTTTTCCCCGGACACTCTCTTTTCCCCGGCTTGTCTCTTTCCCCTCTTTCCCCTCTCCTGTGTCTGTCACCTCTCTTCACTCGGTGTCTACTTTTCCCTGCTTTCACTCGCCTCTCTCTTTCCCCTCTCATTCATCAACTCTCTCTTTTCACTCTCTCTTCCCAGTCATGTCTCTTTTCCCTGGAATTTCTCTTTTCCCTCTTTTCCCCGGCTTGTCTCTTTCCCCTCTTTCCCCTCTCCTGTGTCTGTCACCTCTCTTCACTCGGTGTCTACTTTTCCCCGCTTTCACTCGCCTCTCTCTTTCCCCTCTCATTCATAAACTCTCTCTCTTCACTCTCTCCTCCCTGTCCTGTCTCTTTTCCCTGGACACTCTCTTTTCCCCGGACACTCTCTTTTCCTCGGCTTGTCTCTTTCCCCTCTTTCCCCTCTCCTGTGTCTGTCATCTCGCTTCACTCGGTGTCTACTTTTCCCCGCTTTCACTCGCCTCTCTCTTTCCCCTCTCATTCATCAACTCTCTCTCTTCACTCTCTCCTCCCTGTCCTGTCTCTTTTCTCTGGACACTCTCTTTTCCCCGGACACTCTCTTTTCCCCGGCTTGTCTCTTTCCCCTCTTTCCCCTCTCCTGTGTCTGTCACGTCTCTTCACTCGGTGTCTACTTTTCCCTGCTTTCACTCGCCTCTCTCTTTCCCCTCTCATTCATCAACTCTCTCTCTTCACTCTCTCCTCCCTGTCCTGTCTCTTTTCCCTGGACACTCTCTTTTCCCCGGACACTCTCTTTTCCTCGGCTTGTCTCTTTCCCCTCTTTCCCCTCTCCTGTGTCGGTCACCTCTCTTCACTCGGTGTGTAGATTTCCCACTTTCACTCGCCTCTCTCTTTTCCCTCTCATTCATCCACTCTCTCTATCTTCACTCTCTCCTCCCTGTCCTGTCTCTTTTCCCTGGACACTCTCTTTTCCCCGGACACTCTCTTTTCCCCTGCTTGTCTCTTTCCCCTATTTCCCCTCTCCTGTGTCGGTCACCTCTCTTCATTCGCTGTGTAGATTTCCCACTTTCACTCGCCTCTCTTTTTTCCCTCTCATTCATCCACTCTCTCTCTTCACTCTCTCTTCCCAGTCATGTCTCTTTTCCCTGGAATTTCTCTTTTCCCTCTTTTCCCCTGCTTGTCTCTTTCCCATATTTCCCCTCTCCTGTGTCTGTCACCTCTCTTCACTCGGTGTGTAGATTTCCCACTTTCACTCGCCTCTCTCTTTTCCGTCTCATTCATCAACTCTCTCTCTTCACTCTCTCCTCCCTGTCCTGTCTCTTTTCCCTGGACACTCTCTTTTCCCCGGCTTGTCTCTTTCCCCTCTTTCCCCTCTCCTGTGTCTGTCACCTCACTTCACTCGGTGTCTACTTTTCCCCGCTTTCACTCGCCTCTCTCTTTTCCCTCTCATTCATCAACTCTCTCTATCTTCACTCTCTCTTCCCTGTCCTGTGTGTTTTCCCTGGACACTCTCTTTTCCCTCTTTTCCCCGGCTTGTCTCTTTCCCCTATTTCCCCTCTCCTGTGCCTGTCACCTCTCTTCATTCGGTGTGTAGATTTCCCACTTTCACTCGCCTCTCTCTTTTCCCTCTCATTCCTGAAATCTCTCTTTTCCCTTGCCTGTCGCTTTTCCCTCTTTTGCCTTTTCTCCATGAACTCTTCCCTCTTTACCCTCAGCAGTCACTTTCCCCTGCTTTCCCTCAACTCCCTCTTTTCCACCTTTTCCCTCGCTTGTCTCTTTTCCCTGTTTCCCCTCGCCTGTCTCTCTCACCTCTGTTCTCTCGGCGTTCTTTTCCCCCGCTTTCACTCGCCTTCCTCTATTCCCTCCCTTTCCTCCACTCTCTCTTTTCCCTCTCTCTTCACTGTCCTGTCTCTTTTCCCTGCAACTTCTCTTTTCCCTCTTTTCCTCTGTTTGTCTCTTTCCCCTCTTTCCCCTCTCCTGTGTCGGTCACCTCTCTTCATTCGGTGTGTAGATTTCCCACTTCCACTCGCCTCTCTCTTTTCCCTCTCATTCATCAACTCTCTCTCTTCACTCTCTCCTCCCTGTCCTGTCTCTTTTCCCTGGACACTCTCTTTTCCCCGGCTTGTCTCTTTCCCCTCTTTCCCCTCTCCTGTGTCGGTCACCTCTCTTCATTCGGTGTGTAGATTTCCCACTTTCACTCGCCTCTCTCTTTTCCCTCTCATTCCTGAAATCTCTCTTTTCCCTTGCCTGTCGCTTTTCCCTCTTTTGCCTTTTCTCCATGAACTCTTCCCTCTTCACCCTCAGCAGTCACTTTCCCCTGCTTTCCCTCAACTCCCTCTTTTCCACCTTTTCCCTCGCTTGTCTCTTTTCCCTGTTTCCCCTCGCCTGTCTCTCTCACCTCTGTTCTCTCGGCGTTCTTTTCCCCCGCTTTCACTCGCCTTCCTCTATTCCCTCCCTTTCCTCCACTCTCTCTTTTCCCTCTCTCTTCACTGTCCTGTCTCTTTTCCCTGGAACTTCTCTTTTCCCTCTTTTCCTCTGTTTGTCTCTTTCCCCTCTTTCCCCTCTCCTGTGTCGGTCACCTCTCTTCATTCGGTGTGTAGATTTCCCACTTCCACTCGCCTCTCTCTTTTCCCTCTCATTCATCAACTCTCTCTCTCTTCACTCTCTCTTCCCTGTCCTGTCTCTTTTCCCTGGACACTCTCTTTTCCCTCTTTTCCCCTGCTTGTCTCTGTCCCCTCTTTCCCCTCTCCTGTGTCGGTCACCTCTCTTCACTCGCTGTGTAAATGTCCCACTTTCTCTCGCCTCTCTCTTTCCCCTCTCATTCATCAACTCTCTCTTTTCACTCTCTCTTCCCAGTCATGTCGCTTTTCTCTGGACACTCTCTTTTCCCCGGACACTCTCTTTTCCCCGGCTTGTCTCTTTCCCCTCTTTCCCCTCTCCTGTGTCTGTCACCTCTCTTCACTCGGTGTCTACTTTTCCCTGCTTTCACTCGCCTCTCTCTTTTCCCTCTCATTCATCAACTCTCTCTATCTTCACTCTCTCTTCCCTGTCCTGTGTCTTTTCCCTGGACACTCTCTTTTCCCTCATTTCCCCTGCTTGTCTCTTTCCCCTATTTCCCCTCTCCTGTGTCGGTCACCTCTCTTCATTCGCTGTGTAGATTTCCCACTTTCACTCGCCTCTCTTTTTTCCCTCTCATTCATCCACTCTCTCTCTTCACTCTCTCTTCCCAGTCATGTCTCTTTTCCCTGGAATTTCTCTTTTCCCTCTTTTCCCCTGCTTGTCTCTTTCCCATATTTCCCCTCTCCTGTGTCTGTCACCTCTCTTCACTCGGTGTGTAGATTTCCCACTTTCACTCGCCTCTCTCTTTTCCGTCTCATTCATCAACTCTCTCTCTTCACTCTCTCCTCCCTGTCCTGTCTCTTTTCCCTGGACACTCTCTTTTCCCCGGCTTGTCTCTTTCCCCTCTTTCCCCTCTCCTGTGTCTGTCACCTCACTTCACTCGGTGTCTACTTTTCCCCGCTTTCACTCGCCTCTCTCTTTTCCCTCTCATTCATCAACTCTCTCTATCTTCACTCTCTCTTCCCTGTCCTGTGTGTTTTCCCTGGACACTCTCTTTTCCCTCTTTTCCCCGGCTTGTCTCTTTCCCCTATTTCCCCTCTCCTGTGCCTGTCACCTCTCTTCATTCGGTGTGTAGATTTCCCACTTTCACTCGCCTCTCTCTTTTCCCTCTCATTCCTGAAATCTCTCTTTTCCCTTGCCTGTCGCTTTTCCCTCTTTTGCCTTTTCTCCATGAACTCTTCCCTCTTTACCCTCAGCAGTCACTTTCCCCTGCTTTCCCTCAACTCCCTCTTTTCCACCTTTTCCCTCGCTTGTCTCTTTTCCCTGTTTCCCCTCGCCTGTCTCTCTCACCTCTGTTCTCTCGGCGTTCTTTTCCCCCGCTTTCACTCGCCTTCCTCTATTCCCTCCCTTTCCTCCACTCTCTCTTTTCCCTCTCTCTTCACTGTCCTGTCTCTTTTCCCTGCAACTTCTCTTTTCCCTCTTTTCCTCTGTTTGTCTCTTTCCCCTCTTTCCCCTCTCCTGTGTCGGTCACCTCTCTTCATTCGGTGTGTAGATTTCCCACTTCCACTCGCCTCTCTCTTTTCCCTCTCATTCATCAACTCTCTCTCTCTTCACTCTCTCTTCCCTGTCCTGTCTCTTTTCCCTGGACACTCTCTTTTCCCTCTTTTCCCCTGCTTGTCTCTGTCCCCTCTTTCCCCTCTCCTGTGTCTGTCACCTCTCTTCACTCGGTGTCTACTTTTCCCTGCTTTCACTCGCCTCTCTCTTTCCCCTCTCATTCATCAACTCTCTCTTTTCACTCTCTCTTCCCAGTCATGTCTCTTTTCCCTCGAATTTCTCTTTTCCCTCTTTTCCCCGGCTTGTCTCTTTCCCCTCTTTCCCCTCTCCTGTGTCTGTCACCTCTCTTCACTCGGTGTCTACTTTTCCCCGCTTTCACTCGCCTCTCTCTTTCCCCTCTCATTCATCAACTCTCTCTCTTCACTCTCTCCTCCCTGTCCTGTCTCTTTTCCCTGGACACTCTCTTTTCCCTGGACACTCTCTTTTCCCTCTTTTCCCCTGCTTGTCTCTGTCCCCTCTTTCCCCTCTCCTGTGTCGGTCACCTCTCTTCATTCGGTGTGTAAATGTCCCACGTTCTCTCGCCTCTCTCTTTCCCCTCTCATTCATCAACTCTGTCTTTTCACTCTCTCTTCCCTGTCCTGTCTCTTTTCCCTGGAATTTCTCTTTTCCCTCTTTTCCTCTGTTTGTCTCTTTCCCCTCTTTCCCCTCTCCTGTGTCGGTCACCTCTCTTCATTCGGTGTGTAGATTTCCCACTTTCTCTCGCCTCTCTCTTTCCCCTCTCATTCATCAACTCTCTCTTTTCACTCTCTCTTCCCAGTCATGTCTCTTTTCCCTGGAATTTCTCTTTTCCCTCTTTTCCCCGGCTTGTCTCTTTCCCCTCTTTCCCCTCTCCTGTGTCTGTCACCTCTCTTCACTCGGTGTCTACTTTTCCCCGCTTTCACTCGCCTCTCTCTTTCCCCTCTCATTCATCAACTCTCTCTCTTCACTCTCTCCTCCCTGTCCTGTCTCTTTTCCCTGGACACTCTCTTTTCCCCGGACACTCTCTTTTCCTCGGCTTGTCTCTTTCCCCTCTTTCCCCTCTCCTGTGTCTGTCATCTCTCTTCACTCGGTGTCTACTTTTCCCCGCTTTCACTCGCCTCTCTCTTTCCCCTCTCATTCATCAACTCTCTCTCTTCACTCTCTCCTCCCTGTCCTGTCTCTTTTCTCTGGACACTCTCTTTTCCCCGGACACTCTCTTTTCCCCGGCTTGTCTCTTTCCCCTCTTTCCCCTCTCCTGTGTCTGTCACCTCTCTTCACTCGGTGTCTACTTTTCCCTGCTTTCACTCGCCTCTCTCTTTCCCCTCTCATTCATCAACTCTCTCTCTTCACTCTCTCCTCCCTGTCCTGTCTCTTTTCCCTGGACACTCTCTTTTCCCCGGACACTCTCTTTTCCTCGGCTTGTCTCTTTCCCCTCTTTCCCCTCTCCTGTGTCGGTCACCTCTCTTCACTCGGTGTGTAGATTTCCCACTTTCACTCGCCTCTCTCTTTTCCCTCTCATTCATCAACTCTCTCTATCTTCACTCTCTCTTCCCTGTCCTGTGTCTTTTCCCTGGACACTCTCTTTTCCCTCATTTCCCCTGCTTGTCTCTTTCCCCTATTTCCCCTCTCCTGTGTCGGTCACCTCTCTTCATTCGCTGTGTAGATTTCCCACTTTCACTCGCCTCTCTTTTTTCCCTCTCATTCATCCACTCTCTCTCTTCACTCTCTCTTCCCAGTCATGTCTCTTTTACCTGGAATTTCTCTTTTCCCTCTTTTCCCCTGCTTGTCTCTTTCCCCTCTTTCCCCTCTCCTGTGTCTGTCACCTCACTTCATTCGGTGTGTAGATTTCCCACTTTCACTCGCCTCTCTCTTTTCCGTCTCATTCATCAACTCTCTCTCTTCACTCTCTCCTCCCTGTCCTGTCTCTTTTCCCTGGACACTCTCTTTTCCCCGGCTTGTCTCTTTCCCCTCTTTCCCCTCTCCTGTGTCTGTCACCTCTCTTCACTCGGTGTCTACTTTTCCCCGCTTTCACTCCTCTCTCTCTTTTCCCTCTCATTCATCAACTCTCTCTATCTTCACTCTCTCTTCCCTGTCCTGTGTGTTTTCCCTGGACACTCTCTTTTCCCTCGTTTCCCCGGCTTGTCTCTTTCCCCTATTTCCCCTCTCCTGTGCCTGTCACCTCTCTTCATTCGGTGTGTAGATTTCCCACTTTCACTCGCCTCTCTCTTTTCCCTCTCATTCCTGAAATCTCTCTTTTCCCTTGCCTGTCGCTTTTCCCTCTTTTGCCTTTTCTCCATGAACTCTTCCCTCTTTACCCTCAGCAGTCACTTTCCCCTGCTTTCCCTCAACTCCCTCTTTTCCACCTTTTCCCTCGCTTGTCTCTTTTCCCTGTTTCCCCTCGCCTGTCTCTCTCACCTCTGTTCTCTCGGCGTTCTTTTCCCCCGCTTTCACTCGCCTTCCTCTATTCCCTCCCTTTCCTCCACTCTCTCTTTTCCCTCTCTCTTCACTGTCCTGTCTCTTTTCCCTGGAACTTCTCTTTTCCCTCTTTTCCTCTGTTTGTCTCTTTCCCCTCTTTCCCCTCTCCTGTGTCGGTCACCTCTCTTCATTCGGTGTGTAGATTTCCCACTTCCACTCGCCTCTCTCTTTTCCCTCTCATTCATCAACTCTCTCTCTCTTCACTCTCTCTTCCCTGTCCTGTCTCTTTTCCCTGGACACTCTCTTTTCCCTCTTTTCCCCTGCTTGTCTCTGTCCCCTCTTTCCCCTCTCCTGTGTCGGTCACCTCTCTTCACTCGCTGTGTAAATGTCCCACTTTCTCTCGCCTCTCTCTTTCCCCTCTCATTCATCAACTCTCTCTTTTCACTCTCTCTTCCCAGTCATGTCGCTTTTCTCTGGACACTCTCTTTTCCCCGGACACTCTCTTTTCCCCGGCTTGTCTCTTTCCCCTCTTTCCCCTCTCCTGTGTCTGTCACCTCTCTTCACTCGGTGTCTACTTTTCCCTGCTTTCACTCGCCTCTCTCTTTCCCCTCTCATTCATCAACTCTCTCTCTTCACTCTCTCCTCCCTGTCCTGTCTCTTTTCCCTGGACACTCTCTTTTCCCCGGACACTCTCTTTTCCTCGGCTTGTCTCTTTCCCCTCTTTCCCCTCTCCTGTGTCGGTCACCTCTCTTCACTCGGTGTGTAGATTTCCCACTTTCACTCGCCTCTCTCTTTTCCCTCTCATTCATCCACTCTCTCTATCTTCACTCTCTCCTCCCTGTCCTGTCTCTTTTCCCTGGACACTCTCTTTTCCCCGGACACTCTCTTTTCCCCTGCTTGTCTCTTTCCCCTATTTCCCCTCTCCTGTGTCGGTCACCTCTCTTCATTCGCTGTGTAGATTTCCCACTTTCACTCGCCTCTCTTTTTTCCCTCTCATTCATCCACTCTCTCTCTTCACTCTCTCTTCCCAGTCATGTCTCTTTTCCCTGGAATTTCTCTTTTCCCTCTTTTCCCCTGCTTGTCTCTTTCCCATATTTCCCCTCTCCTGTGTCTGTCACCTCTCTTCACTCGGTGTGTAGATTTCCCACTTTCACTCGCCTCTCTCTTTTCCGTCTCATTCATCAACTCTCTCTCTTCACTCTCTCCTCCCTGTCCTGTCTCTTTTCCCTGGACACTCTCTTTTCCCCGGCTTGTCTCTTTCCCCTCTTTCCCCTCTCCTGTGTCTGTCACCTCACTTCACTCGGTGTCTACTTTTCCCCGCTTTCACTCGCCTCTCTCTTTTCCCTCTCATTCATCAACTCTCTCTATCTTCACTCTCTCTTCCCTGTCCTGTGTGTTTTCCCTGGACACTCTCTTTTCCCTCTTTTCCCCGGCTTGTCTCTTTCCCCTATTTCCCCTCTCCTGTGCCTGTCACCTCTCTTCATTCGGTGTGTAGATTTCCCACTTTCACTCGCCTCTCTCTTTTCCCTCTCATTCCTGAAATCTCTCTTTTCCCTTGCCTGTCGCTTTTCCCTCTTTTGCCTTTTCTCCATGAACTCTTCCCTCTTTACCCTCAGCAGTCACTTTCCCCTGCTTTCCCTCAACTCCCTCTTTTCCACCTTTTCCCTCGCTTGTCTCTTTTCCCTGTTTCCCCTCGCCTGTCTCTCTCACCTCTGTTCTCTCGGCGTTCTTTTCCCCCGCTTTCACTCGCCTTCCTCTATTCCCTCCCTTTCCTCCACTCTCTCTTTTCCCTCTCTCTTCACTGTCCTGTCTCTTTTCCCTGCAACTTCTCTTTTCCCTCTTTTCCTCTGTTTGTCTCTTTCCCCTCTTTCCCCTCTCCTGTGTCGGTCACCTCTCTTCATTCGGTGTGTAGATTTCCCACTTCCACTCGCCTCTCTCTTTTCCCTCTCATTCATCAACTCTCTCTCTTCACTCTCTCCTCCCTGTCCTGTCTCTTTTCCCTGGACACTCTCTTTTCCCCGGCTTGTCTCTTTCCCCTCTTTCCCCTCTCCTGTGTCGGTCACCTCTCTTCATTCGGTGTGTAGATTTCCCACTTTCACTCGCCTCTCTCTTTTCCCTCTCATTCCTGAAATCTCTCTTTTCCCTTGCCTGTCGCTTTTCCCTCTTTTGCCTTTTCTCCATGAACTCTTCCCTCTTCACCCTCAGCAGTCACTTTCCCCTGCTTTCCCTCAACTCCCTCTTTTCCACCTTTTCCCTCGCTTGTCTCTTTTCCCTGTTTCCCCTCGCCTGTCTCTCTCACCTCTGTTCTCTCGGCGTTCTTTTCCCCCGCTTTCACTCGCCTTCCTCTATTCCCTCCCTTTCCTCCACTCTCTCTTTTCCCTCTCTCTTCACTGTCCTGTCTCTTTTCCCTGGAACTTCTCTTTTCCCTCTTTTCCTCTGTTTGTCTCTTTCCCCTCTTTCCCCTCTCCTGTGTCGGTCACCTCTCTTCATTCGGTGTGTAGATTTCCCACTTCCACTCGCCTCTCTCTTTTCCCTCTCATTCATCAACTCTCTCTCTCTTCACTCTCTCTTCCCTGTCCTGTCTCTTTTCCCTGGACACTCTCTTTTCCCTCTTTTCCCCTGCTTGTCTCTGTCCCCTCTTTCCCCTCTCCTGTGTCGGTCACCTCTCTTCACTCGCTGTGTAAATGTCCCACTTTCTCTCGCCTCTCTCTTTCCCCTCTCATTCATCAACTCTCTCTTTTCACTCTCTCTTCCCAGTCATGTCGCTTTTCTCTGGACACTCTCTTTTCCCCGGACACTCTCTTTTCCCCGGCTTGTCTCTTTCCCCTCTTTCCCCTCTCCTGTGTCTGTCACCTCTCTTCACTCGGTGTCTACTTTTCCCTGCTTTCACTCGCCTCTCTCTTTTCCCTCTCATTCATCAACTCTCTCTATCTTCACTCTCTCTTCCCTGTCCTGTGTCTTTTCCCTGGACACTCTCTTTTCCCTCATTTCCCCTGCTTGTCTCTTTCCCCTATTTCCCCTCTCCTGTGTCGGTCACCTCTCTTCATTCGCTGTGTAGATTTCCCACTTTCACTCGCCTCTCTTTTTTCCCTCTCATTCATCCACTCTCTCTCTTCACTCTCTCTTCCCAGTCATGTCTCTTTTCCCTGGAATTTCTCTTTTCCCTCTTTTCCCCTGCTTGTCTCTTTCCCATATTTCCCCTCTCCTGTGTCTGTCACCTCTCTTCACTCGGTGTGTAGATTTCCCACTTTCACTCGCCTCTCTCTTTTCCGTCTCATTCATCAACTCTCTCTCTTCACTCTCTCCTCCCTGTCCTGTCTCTTTTCCCTGGACACTCTCTTTTCCCCGGCTTGTCTCTTTCCCCTCTTTCCCCTCTCCTGTGTCTGTCATCTCTCTTCACTCGGTGTCTACTTTTCCCCGCTTTCACTCGCCTCTCTCTTTCCCCTCTCATTCATCAACTCTCTCTCTTCACTCTCTCCTCCCTGTCCTGTCTCTTTTCTCTGGACACTCTCTTTTCCCCGGACACTCTCTTTTCCCCGGCTTGTCTCTTTCCCCTCTTTCCCCTCTCCTGTGTCTGTCACCTCTCTTCACTCGGTGTCTACTTTTCCCTGCTTTCACTCGCCTCTCTCTTTCCCCTCTCATTCATCAACTCTCTCTCTTCACTCTCTCCTCCCTGTCCTGTCTCTTTTCCCTGGACACTCTCTTTTCCCCGGACACTCTCTTTTCCTCGGCTTGTCTCTTTCCCCTCTTTCCCCTCTCCTGTGTCGGTCACCTCTCTTCACTCGGTGTGTAGATTTCCCACTTTCACTCGCCTCTCTCTTTTCCCTCTCATTCATCAACTCTCTCTATCTTCACTCTCTCTTCCCTGTCCTGTGTCTTTTCCCTGGACACTCTCTTTTCCCTCATTTCCCCTGCTTGTCTCTTTCCCCTATTTCCCCTCTCCTGTGTCGGTCACCTCTCTTCATTCGCTGTGTAGATTTCCCACTTTCACTCGCCTCTCTTTTTTCCCTCTCATTCATCCACTCTCTCTCTTCACTCTCTCTTCCCAGTCATGTCTCTTTTACCTGGAATTTCTCTTTTCCCTCTTTTCCCCTGCTTGTCTCTTTCCCCTCTTTCCCCTCTCCTGTGTCTGTCACCTCACTTCATTCGGTGTGTAGATTTCCCACTTTCACTCGCCTCTCTCTTTTCCGTCTCATTCATCAACTCTCTCTCTTCACTCTCTCCTCCCTGTCCTGTCTCTTTTCCCTGGACACTCTCTTTTCCCCGGCTTGTCTCTTTCCCCTCTTTCCCCTCTCCTGTGTCTGTCACCTCTCTTCACTCGGTGTCTACTTTTCCCCGCTTTCACTCCTCTCTCTCTTTTCCCTCTCATTCATCAACTCTCTCTATCTTCACTCTCTCTTCCCTGTCCTGTGTGTTTTCCCTGGACACTCTCTTTTCCCTCGTTTCCCCGGCTTGTCTCTTTCCCCTATTTCCCCTCTCCTGTGCCTGTCACCTCTCTTCATTCGGTGTGTAGATTTCCCACTTTCACTCGCCTCTCTCTTTTCCCTCTCATTCCTGAAATCTCTCTTTTCCCTTGCCTGTCGCTTTTCCCTCTTTTGCCTTTTCTCCATGAACTCTTCCCTCTTTACCCTCAGCAGTCACTTTCCCCTGCTTTCCCTCAACTCCCTCTTTTCCACCTTTTCCCTCGCTTGTCTCTTTTCCCTGTTTCCCCTCGCCTGTCTCTCTCACCTCTGTTCTCTCGGCGTTCTTTTCCCCCGCTTTCACTCGCCTTCCTCTATTCCCTCCCTTTCCTCCACTCTCTCTTTTCCCTCTCTCTTCACTGTCCTGTCTCTTTTCCCTGGAACTTCTCTTTTCCCTCTTTTCCTCTGTTTGTCTCTTTCCCCTCTTTCCCCTCTCCTGTGTCGGTCACCTCTCTTCATTCGGTGTGTAGATTTCCCACTTCCACTCGCCTCTCTCTTTTCCCTCTCATTCATCAACTCTCTCTCTCTTCACTCTCTCTTCCCTGTCCTGTCTCTTTTCCCTGGACACTCTCTTTTCCCTCTTTTCCCCTGCTTGTCTCTGTCCCCTCTTTCCCCTCTCCTGTGTCGGTCACCTCTCTTCACTCGCTGTGTAAATGTCCCACTTTCTCTCGCCTCTCTCTTTCCCCTCTCATTCATCAACTCTCTCTTTTCACTCTCTCTTCCCAGTCATGTCGCTTTTCTCTGGACACTCTCTTTTCCCCGGACACTCTCTTTTCCCCGGCTTGTCTCTTTCCCCTCTTTCCCCTCTCCTGTGTCTGTCACCTCTCTTCACTCGGTGTCTACTTTTCCCTGCTTTCACTCGCCTCTCTCTTTCCCCTCTCATTCATCAACTCTCTCTCTTCACTCTCTCCTCCCTGTCCTGTCTCTTTTCCCTGGACACTCTCTTTTCCCCGGACACTCTCTTTTCCTCGGCTTGTCTCTTTCCCCTCTTTCCCCTCTCCTGTGTCGGTCACCTCTCTTCACTCGGTGTGTAGATTTCCCACTTTCACTCGCCTCTCTCTTTTCCCTCTCATTCATCCACTCTCTCTATCTTCACTCTCTCCTCCCTGTCCTGTCTCTTTTCCCTGGACACTCTCTTTTCCCCGGACACTCTCTTTTCCCCTGCTTGTCTCTTTCCCCTATTTCCCCTCTCCTGTGTCGGTCACCTCTCTTCATTCGCTGTGTAGATTTCCCACTTTCACTCGCCTCTCTTTTTTCCCTCTCATTCATCCACTCTCTCTCTTCACTCTCTCTTCCCAGTCATGTCTCTTTTCCCTGGAATTTCTCTTTTCCCTCTTTTCCCCTGCTTGTCTCTTTCCCATATTTCCCCTCTCCTGTGTCTGTCACCTCTCTTCACTCGGTGTGTAGATTTCCCACTTTCACTCGCCTCTCTCTTTTCCGTCTCATTCATCAACTCTCTCTCTTCACTCTCTCCTCCCTGTCCTGTCTCTTTTCCCTGGACACTCTCTTTTCCCCGGCTTGTCTCTTTCCCCTCTTTCCCCTCTCCTGTGTCTGTCACCTCACTTCACTCGGTGTCTACTTTTCCCCGCTTTCACTCGCCTCTCTCTTTTCCCTCTCATTCATCAACTCTCTCTATCTTCACTCTCTCTTCCCTGTCCTGTGTGTTTTCCCTGGACACTCTCTTTTCCCTCTTTTCCCCGGCTTGTCTCTTTCCCCTATTTCCCCTCTCCTGTGCCTGTCACCTCTCTTCATTCGGTGTGTAGATTTCCCACTTTCACTCGCCTCTCTCTTTTCCCTCTCATTCCTGAAATCTCTCTTTTCCCTTGCCTGTCGCTTTTCCCTCTTTTGCCTTTTCTCCATGAACTCTTCCCTCTTTACCCTCAGCAGTCACTTTCCCCTGCTTTCCCTCAACTCCCTCTTTTCCACCTTTTCCCTCGCTTGTCTCTTTTCCCTGTTTCCCCTCGCCTGTCTCTCTCACCTCTGTTCTCTCGGCGTTCTTTTCCCCCGCTTTCACTCGCCTTCCTCTATTCCCTCCCTTTCCTCCACTCTCTCTTTTCCCTCTCTCTTCACTGTCCTGTCTCTTTTCCCTGCAACTTCTCTTTTCCCTCTTTTCCTCTGTTTGTCTCTTTCCCCTCTTTCCCCTCTCCTGTGTCGGTCACCTCTCTTCATTCGGTGTGTAGATTTCCCACTTCCACTCGCCTCTCTCTTTTCCCTCTCATTCATCAACTCTCTCTCTTCACTCTCTCCTCCCTGTCCTGTCTCTTTTCCCTGGACACTCTCTTTTCCCCGGCTTGTCTCTTTCCCCTCTTTCCCCTCTCCTGTGTCGGTCACCTCTCTTCATTCGGTGTGTAGATTTCCCACTTTCACTCGCCTCTCTCTTTTCCCTCTCATTCCTGAAATCTCTCTTTTCCCTTGCCTGTCGCTTTTCCCTCTTTTGCCTTTTCTCCATGAACTCTTCCCTCTTCACCCTCAGCAGTCACTTTCCCCTGCTTTCCCTCAACTCCCTCTTTTCCACCTTTTCCCTCGCTTGTCTCTTTTCCCTGTTTCCCCTCGCCTGTCTCTCTCACCTCTGTTCTCTCGGCGTTCTTTTCCCCCGCTTTCACTCGCCTTCCTCTATTCCCTCCCTTTCCTCCACTCTCTCTTTTCCCTCTCTCTTCACTGTCCTGTCTCTTTTCCCTGGAACTTCTCTTTTCCCTCTTTTCCTCTGTTTGTCTCTTTCCCCTCTTTCCCCTCTCCTGTGTCGGTCACCTCTCTTCATTCGGTGTGTAGATTTCCCACTTCCACTCGCCTCTCTCTTTTCCCTCTCATTCATCAACTCTCTCTCTCTTCACTCTCTCTTCCCTGTCCTGTCTCTTTTCCCTGGACACTCTCTTTTCCCTCTTTTCCCCTGCTTGTCTCTGTCCCCTCTTTCCCCTCTCCTGTGTCGGTCACCTCTCTTCACTCGCTGTGTAAATGTCCCACTTTCTCTCGCCTCTCTCTTTCCCCTCTCATTCATCAACTCTCTCTTTTCACTCTCTCTTCCCAGTCATGTCGCTTTTCTCTGGACACTCTCTTTTCCCCGGACACTCTCTTTTCCCCGGCTTGTCTCTTTCCCCTCTTTCCCCTCTCCTGTGTCTGTCACCTCTCTTCACTCGGTGTCTACTTTTCCCTGCTTTCACTCGCCTCTCTCTTTTCCCTCTCATTCATCAACTCTCTCTATCTTCACTCTCTCTTCCCTGTCCTGTGTCTTTTCCCTGGACACTCTCTTTTCCCTCATTTCCCCTGCTTGTCTCTTTCCCCTATTTCCCCTCTCCTGTGTCGGTCACCTCTCTTCATTCGCTGTGTAGATTTCCCACTTTCACTCGCCTCTCTTTTTTCCCTCTCATTCATCCACTCTCTCTCTTCACTCTCTCTTCCCAGTCATGTCTCTTTTCCCTGGAATTTCTCTTTTCCCTCTTTTCCCCTGCTTGTCTCTTTCCCATATTTCCCCTCTCCTGTGTCTGTCACCTCTCTTCACTCGGTGTGTAGATTTCCCACTTTCACTCGCCTCTCTCTTTTCCGTCTCATTCATCAACTCTCTCTCTTCACTCTCTCCTCCCTGTCCTGTCTCTTTTCCCTGGACACTCTCTTTTCCCCGGCTTGTCTCTTTCCCCTCTTTCCCCTCTCCTGTGTCTGTCACCTCACTTCACTCGGTGTCTACTTTTCCCCGCTTTCACTCGCCTCTCTCTTTTCCCTCTCATTCATCAACTCTCTCTATCTTCACTCTCTCTTCCCTGTCCTGTGTGTTTTCCCTGGACACTCTCTTTTCCCTCTTTTCCCCGGCTTGTCTCTTTCCCCTATTTCCCCTCTCCTGTGCCTGTCACCTCTCTTCATTCGGTGTGTAGATTTCCCACTTTCACTCGCCTCTCTCTTTTCCCTCTCATTCCTGAAATCTCTCTTTTCCCTTGCCTGTCGCTTTTCCCTCTTTTGCCTTTTCTCCATGAACTCTTCCCTCTTTACCCTCAGCAGTCACTTTCCCCTGCTTTCCCTCAACTCCCTCTTTTCCACCTTTTCCCTCGCTTGTCTCTTTTCCCTGTTTCCCCTCGCCTGTCTCTCTCACCTCTGTTCTCTCGGCGTTCTTTTCCCCCGCTTTCACTCGCCTTCCTCTATTCCCTCCCTTTCCTCCACTCTCTCTTTTCCCTCTCTCTTCACTGTCCTGTCTCTTTTCCCTGGAACTTCTCTTTTCCCTCTTTTCCTCTGTTTGTCTCTTTCCCCCCTTTCCCCTCTCCTGTGTCGGTCACCTCTCTTCATTCGGTGTGTAGATTTCCCACTTCCACTCGCCTCTCTCTTTTCCCTCTCATTCATCAACTCTCTCTCTCTTCACTCTCTCTTCCCTGTCCTGTCTCTTTTCCCTGGACACTCTCTTTTCCCTCTTTT
The DNA here is from genome assembly GCF_947461875.1 of Haliaeetus albicilla. Taxonomy (NCBI): domain Eukaryota; kingdom Metazoa; phylum Chordata; class Aves; order Accipitriformes; family Accipitridae; genus Haliaeetus; species Haliaeetus albicilla. Next base: position 385,068 of record NW_027212424.1, on the reverse strand, counting down.
CCCCTGCTTGTCTCTGTCCCCTCTTTCCCCTCTCCTGTGTCTGTCACCTCTCTTCACTCGGTGTCTACTTTTCCCTGCTTTCACTCGCCTCTCTCTTTCCCCTCTCATTCATCAACTCTGTCTTTTCACTCTCTCTTCCCAGTCATGTCTCTTTTCCCTGGAATTTCTCTTTTCCCTCTTTTCCCCGGCTTGTCTCTTTCCCCTATTTCCCCTCTCCTGTGTCTGTCACCTCTCTTCACTCGGTGTCTACTTTTCCCTGCTTTCACTCGCCTCTCTCTTTCCCCTCTCATTCATCAACTCTCTCTCTTCACTCTCTCCTCCCTGTCCTGTCTCTTTTCCCTGGACACTCTCTTTTCCCTGGACACTCTCTTTTCCCTCTTTTCCCCTGCTTGTCTCTGTCCCCTCTTTCCCCTCTCCTGTGTCGGTCACCTCTCTTCATTCGGTGTGTAAATGTCCCACGTTCTCTCGCCTCTCTCTTTCCCCTCTCATTCATCAACTCTGTCTTTTCACTCTCTCTTCCCTGTCCTGTCTCTTTTCCCTGGAATTTCTCTTTTCCCTCTTTTCCTCTGTTTGTCTCTTTCCCCTCTTTCCCCTCTCCTGTGTCGGTCACCTCTCTTCATTCGGTGTGTAGATTTCCCACTTTCTCTCGCCTCTCTCTTTCCCCTCTCATTCATCAACTCTCTCTTTTCACTCTCTCTTCCCAGTCATGTCTCTTTTCCCTGGAATTTCTCTTTTCCCTCTTTTCCCCGGCTTGTCTCTTTCCCCTCTTTCCCCTCTCCTGTGTCTGTCACCTCTCTTCACTCGGTGTCTACTTTTCCCCGCTTTCACTCGCCTCTCTCTTTCCCCTCTCATTCATCAACTCTCTCTCTTCACTCTCTCCTCCCTGTCCTGTCTCTTTTCCCTGGACACTCTCTTTTCCCCGGACACTCTCTTTTCCTCGGCTTGTCTCTTTCCCCTCTTTCCCCTCTCCTGTGTCTGTCATCTCTCTTCACTCGGTGTCTACTTTTCCCCGCTTTCACTCGCCTCTCTCTTTCCCCTCTCATTCATCAACTCTCTCTCTTCACTCTCTCCTCCCTGTCCTGTCTCTTTTCCCTGGACACTCTCTTTTCCCCGGACACTCTCTTTTCCTCGGCTTGTCTCTTTCCCCTCTTTCCCCTCTCCTGTGTCTGTCACCTCACTTCACTCGGTGTCTACTTTTCCCCGCTTTCACTCGCCTCTCTCTTTTCCCTCTCATTCATCAACTCTCTCTATCTTCACTCTCTCTTCCCTGTCCTGTGTGTTTTCCCTGGACACTCTCTTTTCCCTCTTTTCCCCGGCTTGTCTCTTTCCCCTATTTCCCCTCTCCTGTGCCTGTCACCTCTCTTCATTCGGTGTGTAGATTTCCCACTTTCACTCGCCTCTCTCTTTTCCCTCTCATTCCTGAAATCTCTCTTTTCCCTTGCCTGTCGCTTTTCCCTCTTTTGCCTTTTCTCCATGAACTCTTCCCTCTTTACCCTCAGCAGTCACTTTCCCCTGCTTTCCCTCAACTCCCTCTTTTCCACCTTTTCCCTCGCTTGTCTCTTTTCCCTGTTTCCCCTCGCCTGTCTCTCTCACCTCTGTTCTCTCGGCGTTCTTTTCCCCCGCTTTCACTCGCCTTCCTCTATTCCCTCCCTTTCCTCCACTCTCTCTTTTCCCTCTCTCTTCACTGTCCTGTCTCTTTTCCCTGCAACTTCTCTTTTCCCTCTTTTCCTCTGTTTGTCTCTTTCCCCTCTTTCCCCTCTCCTGTGTCGGTCACCTCTCTTCATTCGGTGTGTAGATTTCCCACTTCCACTCGCCTCTCTCTTTTCCCTCTCATTCATCAACTCTCTCTCTTCACTCTCTCCTCCCTGTCCTGTCTCTTTTCCCTGGACACTCTCTTTTCCCCGGCTTGTCTCTTTCCCCTCTTTCCCCTCTCCTGTGTCGGTCACCTCTCTTCATTCGGTGTGTAGATTTCCCACTTTCACTCGCCTCTCTCTTTTCCCTCTCATTCCTGAAATCTCTCTTTTCCCTTGCCTGTCGCTTTTCCCTCTTTTGCCTTTTCTCCATGAACTCTTCCCTCTTCACCCTCAGCAGTCACTTTCCCCTGCTTTCCCTCAACTCCCTCTTTTCCACCTTTTCCCTCGCTTGTCTCTTTTCCCTGTTTCCCCTCGCCTGTCTCTCTCACCTCTGTTCTCTCGGCGTTCTTTTCCCCCGCTTTCACTCGCCTTCCTGTATTCCCTCCCTTTCCTCCACTCTCTCTTTTCCCTCTCTCTTCACTGTCCTGTCTCTTTTCCCTGGAACTTCTCTTTTCCCTCTTTTCCTCTGTTTGTCTCTTTCCCCTCTTTCCCCTCTCCTGTGTCGGTCACCTCTCTTCATTCGGTGTGTAGATTTCCCACTTCCACTCGCCTCTCTCTTTTCCCTCTCATTCATCAACTCTCTCTCTCTTCACTCTCTCTTCCCTGTCCTGTCTCTTTTCCCTGGACACTCTCTTTTCCCTCTTTTCCCCTGCTTGTCTCTGTCCCCTCTTTCCCCTCTCCTGTGTCGGTCACCTCTCTTCACTCGCTGTGTAAATGTCCCACTTTCTCTCGCCTCTCTCTTTCCCCTCTCATTCATCAACTCTCTCTTTTCACTCTCTCTTCCCAGTCATGTCGCTTTTCTCTGGACACTCTCTTTTCCCCGGACACTCTCTTTTCCCCGGCTTGTCTCTTTCCCCTCTTTCCCCTCTCCTGTGTCTGTCACCTCTCTTCACTCGGTGTCTACTTTTCCCTGCTTTCACTCGCCTCTCTCTTTTCCCTCTCATTCATCAACTCTCTCTATCTTCACTCTCTCTTCCCTGTCCTGTGTCTTTTCCCTGGACACTCTCTTTTCCCTCATTTCCCCTGCTTGTCTCTTTCCCCTATTTCCCCTCTCCTGTGTCGGTCACCTCTCTTCATTCGCTGTGTAGATTTCCCACTTTCACTCGCCTCTCTTTTTTCCCTCTCATTCATCCACTCTCTCTCTTCACTCTCTCTTCCCAGTCATGTCTCTTTTCCCTGGAATTTCTCTTTTCCCTCTTTTCCCCTGCTTGTCTCTTTCCCATATTTCCCCTCTCCTGTGTCTGTCACCTCTCTTCACTCGGTGTGTAGATTTCCCACTTTCACTCGCCTCTCTCTTTTCCGTCTCATTCATCAACTCTCTCTCTTCACTCTCTCCTCCCTGTCCTGTCTCTTTTCCCTGGACACTCTCTTTTCCCCGGCTTGTCTCTTTCCCCTCTTTCCCCTCTCCTGTGTCTGTCACCTCACTTCACTCGGTGTCTACTTTTCCCCGCTTTCACTCGCCTCTCTCTTTTCCCTCTCATTCATCAACTCTCTCTATCTTCACTCTCTCTTCCCTGTCCTGTGTGTTTTCCCTGGACACTCTCTTTTCCCTCTTTTCCCCGGCTTGTCTCTTTCCCCTATTTCCCCTCTCCTGTGCCTGTCACCTCTCTTCATTCGGTGTGTAGATTTCCCACTTTCACTCGCCTCTCTCTTTTCCCTCTCATTCCTGAAATCTCTCTTTTCCCTTGCCTGTCGCTTTTCCCTCTTTTGCCTTTTCTCCATGAACTCTTCCCTCTTTACCCTCAGCAGTCACTTTCCCCTGCTTTCCCTCAACTCCCTCTTTTCCACCTTTTCCCTCGCTTGTCTCTTTTCCCTGTTTCCCCTCGCCTGTCTCTCTCACCTCTGTTCTCTCGGCGTTCTTTTCCCCCGCTTTCACTCGCCTTCCTCTATTCCCTCCCTTTCCTCCACTCTCTCTTTTCCCTCTCTCTTCACTGTCCTGTCTCTTTTCCCTGGAACTTCTCTTTTCCCTCTTTTCCTCTGTTTGTCTCTTTCCCCTCTTTCCCCTCTCCTGTGTCGGTCACCTCTCTTCATTCGGTGTGTAGATTTCCCACTTCCACTCGCCTCTCTCTTTTCCCTCTCATTCATCAACTCTCTCTCTCTTCACTCTCTCTTCCCTGTCCTGTCTCTTTTCCCTGGACACTCTCTTTTCCCTCTTTTCCCCTGCTTGTCTCTGTCCCCTCTTTTCCCTCTCCTGTGTCTGTCACCTCTCTTCACTCGGTGTCTACTTTTCCCTGCTTTCACTCGCCTCTCTCTTTCCCCTCTCATTCATCAACTCTGTCTTTTCACTCTCTCTTCCCAGTCATGTCTCTTTTCCCTGGAATTTCTCTTTTCCCTCTTTTCCCCGGCTTGTCTCTTTCCCCTATTTCCCCTCTCCTGTGTCTGTCACCTCTCTTCACTCGGTGTCTACTTTTCCCTGCTTTCACTCGCCTCTCTCTTTCCCCTCTCATTCATCAACTCTCTCTCTTCACTCTCTCCTCCCTGTCCTGTCTCTTTTCCCTGGACACTCTCTTTTCCCTGGACACTCTCTTTTCCCTCTTTTCCCCTGCTTGTCTCTGTCCCCTCTTTCCCCTCTCCTGTGTCGGTCACCTCTCTTCATTCGGTGTGTAAATGTCCCACGTTCTCTCGCCTCTCTCTTTCCCCTCTCATTCATCAACTCTGTCTTTTCACTCTCTCTTCCCTGTCCTGTCTCTTTTCCCTGGAATTTCTCTTTTCCCTCTTTTCCTCTGTTTGTCTCTTTCCCCTCTTTCCCCTCTCCTGTGTCGGTCACCTCTCTTCATTCGGTGTGTAGATTTCCCACTTTCTCTCGCCTCTCTCTTTCCCCTCTCATTCATCAACTCTCTCTCTTCACTCTCTCCTCCCTGTCCTGTCTCTTTTCCCTGGACACTCTCTTTTCCCCGGACACTCTCTTTTCCTCGGCTTGTCTCTTTCCCCTCTTTCCCCTCTCCTGTGTCTGTCATCTCTCTTCACTCGGTGTCTACTTTTCCCCGCTTTCACTCGCCTCTCTCTTTCCCCTCTCATTCATCAACTCTCTCTCTTCACTCTCTCCTCCCTGTCCTGTCTCTTTTCTCTGGACACTCTCTTTTCCCCGGACACTCTCTTTTCCCCGGCTTGTCTCTTTCCCCTCTTTCCCCTCTCCTGTGTCTGTCACCTCTCTTCACTCGGTGTCTACTTTTCCCCGCTTTCACTCGCCTCTCTCTTTCCCCTCTCATTCATCAACTCTCTCTCTTCACTCTCTCCTCCCTGTCCTGTCTCTTTTCCCTGGACACTCTCTTTTCCCCGGACACTCTCTTTTCCTCGGCTTGTCTCTTTCCCCTCTTTCCCCTCTCCTGTGTCGGTCACCTCTCTTCACTCGGTGTGTAGATTTCCCACTTTCACTCGCCTCTCTCTTTTCCCTCTCATTCATCCACTCTCTCTATCTTCACTCTCTCTTCCCTGTCCTGTGTCTTTTCCCTGGACACTCTCTTTTCCCTCATTTCCCCTGCTTGTCTCTTTCCCCTATTTCCCCTCTCCTGTGTCGGTCACCTCTCTTCATTCGGTGTGTAGATTTCCCACTTTCACTCGCCTCTCTCTTTTCCCTCTCATTCCTGAAATCTCTCTTTTCCCTTGCCTGTCGCTTTTCCCTCTTTTGCCTTTTCTCCATGAACTCTTCCCTCTTTACCCTCAGCAGTCACTTTCCCCTGCTTTCCCTCAACTCCCTCTTTTCCACCTTTTCCCTCGCTTGTCTCTTTTCCCTGTTTCCCCTCGCCTGTGTCTCTCACCTCTGTTCTCTCGGCCTTCTTTTCCCCCGATTTCACTCGCCTTCCTCTGTTCCCTCCCTTTCCTCCACTCTCTCTTTTCCCTCTCTCTTCACTGTCCTGTCTCTTTTCCCTGGAACTTCTCTTTTCCCTCTTTTCCTCTGTTTGTCTCTTTCCCCTCTTTCCCCTCTCCTGTGTCGGTCACCTCTCTTCATTCGGTGTGTAGATTTCCCACTTCCACTCGCCTCTCTCTTTCCCCTCTCAGTCATCAACTCTCTCTTTTCACTCTCTCTTCCCTGTCCTGTCTCTTTTCCCTGGACAGTCTCTTTTCCCTCTTTTCCCCTGCTTGTCTCTGTCCCCTCTTTCCCCTCTCCTGTGTCGGTCACCTCTCTTCACTCGCTGTGTAGATTTCCCACTTTCTCTCGCCTCTCTCTTTCCCCTCTCATTCATCAACTCTCTCTTTTCACTCTCTCTTCCCAGTCATGTCTCTTTTCCCTGGAATTTCTCTTTTCCCTCTTTTCCCCGGCTTGTCTCTTTCCCCTCTTTCCCCTCTCCTGTGTCTGTCACCTCTCTTCACTCGGTGTCTACTTTTCCCTGCTTTCACTCGCCTCTCTCTTTCCCCTCTCATTCATCAACTCTCTCTCTTCACTCTCTCCTCCCTGTCCTGTCTCTTTTCCCTGGACACTCTCTTTTCCCTGGACACTCTCTTTTCCCTCTTTTCCCCTGCTTGTCTCTGTCCCCTCTTTCCCCTCTCCTGTGTCGGTCACCTCTCTTCATTCGGTGTGTAAATGTCCCACGTTCTCTCGCCTCTCTCTTTCCCCTCTCATTCATCAACTCTGTCTTTTCACTCTCTCTTCCCTGTCCTGTCTCTTTTCCCTGGAATTTCTCTTTTCCCTCTTTTCCTCTGTTTGTATCTTTCCCCTCTTTCCCCTCTCCTGTGTCGGTCACCTCTCTTCATTCGGTGTGTAGATTTCCCACTTTCTCTCGCCTCTCTCTTTCCCCTCTCATTCATCAACTCTCTCTTTTCACTCTCTCTTCCCAGTCATGTCTCTTTTCCCTGGAATTTCTCTTTTCCCTCTTTTCCCCGGCTTGTCTCTTTCCCCTCTTTCCCCTCTCCTGTGTCTGTCACCTCTCTTCACTCGGTGTCTACTTTTCCCTGCTTTCACTCGCCTCTCTCTTTTCCCTCTCATTCATCAACTCTCTCTCTTCACTCTCTCCTCCCTGTCCTGTCTCTTTTCCCTGGACACTCTCTTTTCCCCGGACACTCTCTTTTCCCCGGCTTGTCTCTTTCCCCTATTTCCCCTCTCCTGTGCCTGTCACCTCTCTTCATTCGGTGTGTAGATTTCCCACTTTCACTCGCCTCTCTCTTTTCCCTCTCATTCCTGAAATCTCTCTTTTCCCTTGCCTGTAGCTTTTCCCTCTTTTGCCTTTTCTCCATGAACTCTTCCCTCTTTACCCTCAGCAGTCACTTTCCCCTGCTTTCCCTCAACTCCCTCTTTTCCACCTTTCCCCTCGCTTGTCTCTTTTCCCTGTTTCCCCTCGCCTGTCTCTCTCACCTCTGTTCTCTCGGCGTTCTTTTCCCCCGATTTCACTCGCCTTCCTCTGTTCCCACCCTTTCCTCCACTCTCTCTTGTCCCTCTCTCTTCACTGTCCTGTCTCTTTTCCCTGGAATTTCTCTTTTCCCTCTTTTCCTCTGTTTGTCTCTTTCCCCTCTTTCCCCTCTCCTGTGTCGGTCACCTCTCTTCATTCGGTGTGTAGATTTCCCACTTCCACTCGCCTCTCTCTTTTCCCTCTCATTCATCAACTCTCTCTCTCTTCACTCTCTCTTCCCTGTCCTGTCTCTTTTCCCTGGACACTCTCTTTTCCCTCTTTTCCCCTGCTTGTCTCTGTCCCCTCTTTACCCTCTCCTGTGTCGGTCACCTCTCTACACTCGCTGTGTAAATGTCCCACTTTCTCTCACCTCTCTCTTTCCCCTCTCATTCATCAACTCTCTCTTTTCACTCTCTCTTCCCAGTCATGTCTCTTTTCTCTGGACACTCTCTTTTCCCCGGACACTCTCTTTTCCCCGGCTTGTCTCTTTCCCCTCTTTCCCCTCTCCTGTGTCTGTCACCTCTCTTCACTCGGTGTCTACTTTTCCCTGCTTTCACTCGCCTCTCTCTTTCCCCTCTCATTCATCAACTCTCTCTTTTCACTCTCTCTTCCCAGTCATGTCTCTTTTCCCTGGAATTTCTCTTTTCCCTCTTTTCCCCGGCTTGTCTCTTTCCCATATTTCCCCTCTCCTGTGTCTGTCACCTCTCTTCACTCGGTGTCTACTTTTCCCCGCTTTCACTCGCCTCTCTCTTTTCCCTCTCATTCATCAACTCTCTCTCTTCACTCTCTCCTCCCTGTCCTGTCTCTTTTCCCTGGACACTCTCTTTTCCCCGGACACTCTCTTTTCCTCGGCTTGTCTCTTTCCCCTCTTTCCCCTCTCCTGTGTCGGTCACCTCTCTTCACTCGGTGTGTAGATTTCCCACTTTCACTCGCCTCTCTCTTTTCCCTCTCATTCATCCACTCTCTCTATCTTCACTCTCTCTTCCCTGTCCTGTGTCTTTTCCCTGGACACTCTCTTTTCCCTCATTTCCCCTGCTTGTCTCTTTCCCCTATTTCCCCTCTCCTGTGTCGGTCACCTCTCTTCATTCGGTGTGTAGATTTCCCACTTTCACTCGCCTCTCTCTTTTCCCTCTCATTCCTGAAATCTCTCTTTTCCCTTGCCTGTCGCTTTTCCCTCTTTTGCCTTTTCTCCATGAACTCTTCCCTCTTTACCCTCAGCAGTCACTTTCCCCTGCTTTCCCTCAACTCCCTCTTTTCCACCTTTTCCCTCGCTTGTCTCTTTTCCCTGTTTCCCCTCGCCTGTGTCTCTCACCTCTGTTCTCTCGGCCTTCTTTTCCCCCGATTTCACTCGCCTTCCTCTGTTCCCTCCCTTTCCTCCACTCTCTCTTTTCCCTCTCTCTTCACTGTCCTGTCTCTTTTCCCTGGAACTTCTCTTTTCCCTCTTTTCCTCTGTTTGTCTCTTTCCCCTCTTTCCCCTCTCCTGTGTCGGTCACCTCTCTTCATTCGGTGTGTAGATTTCCCACTTCCACTCGCCTCTCTCTTTCCCCTCTCAGTCATCAACTCTCTCTTTTCACTCTCTCTTCCCTGTCCTGTCTCTTTTCCCTGGACAGTCTCTTTTCCCTCTTTTCCCCTGCTTGTCTCTGTCCCCTCTTTCCCCTCTCCTGTGTCGGTCACCTCTCTTCACTCGCTGTGTAGATTTCCCACTTTCTCTCGCCTCTCTCTTTCCCCTCTCATTCATCAACTCTCTCTTTTCACTCTCTCTTCCCAGTCATGTCTCTTTTCCCTGGAATTTCTCTTTTCCCTCTTTTCCCCGGCTTGTCTCTTTCCCCTCTTTCCCCTCTCCTGTGTCTGTCACCTCTCTTCACTCGGTGTCTACTTTTCCCTGCTTTCACTCGCCTCTCTCTTTCCCCTCTCATTCATCAACTCTCTCTCTTCACTCTCTCCTCCCTGTCCTGTCTCTTTTCCCTGGACACTCTCTTTTCCCTGGACACTCTCTTTTCCCTCTTTTCCCCTGCTTGTCTCTGTCCCCTCTTTCCCCTCTCCTGTGTCGGTCACCTCTCTTCATTCGGTGTGTAAATGTCCCACGTTCTCTCGCCTCTCTCTTTCCCCTCTCATTCATCAACTCTGTCTTTTCACTCTCTCTTCCCTGTCCTGTCTCTTTTCCCTGGAATTTCTCTTTTCCCTCTTTTCCTGTGTTTGTATCTTTCCCCTCTTTCCCCTCTCCTGTGTCGGTCACCTCTCTTCATTCGGTGTGTAGATTTCCCACTTTCTCTCGCCTCTCTCTTTCCCCTCTCATTCATCAACTCTCTCTTTTCACTCTCTCTTCCCAGTCATGTCTCTTTTCCCTGGAATTTCTCTTTTCCCTCTTTTCCCCGGCTTGTCTCTTTCCCCTCTTTCCCCTCTCCTGTGTCTGTCACCTCTCTTCACTCGGTGTCTACTTTTCCCTGCTTTCACTCGCCTCTCTCTTTTCCCTCTCATTCATCAACTCTCTCTCTTCACTCTCTCCTCCCTGTCCTGTCTCTTTTCCCTGGACACTCTCTTTTCCCCGGACACTCTCTTTTCCCCGGCTTGTCTCTTTCCCCTATTTCCCCTCTCCTGTGCCTGTCACCTCTCTTCATTCGGTGTGTAGATTTCCCACTTTCACTCGCCTCTCTCTTTTCCCTCTCATTCCTGAAATCTCTCTTTTCCCTTGCCTGTAGCTTTTCCCTCTTTTGCCTTTTCTCCATGAACTCTTCCCTCTTTACCCTCAGCAGTCACTTTCCCCTGCTTTCCCTCAACTCCCTCTTTTCCACCTTTCCCCTCGCTTGTCTCTTTTCCCTGTTTCCCCTCGCCTGTCTCTCTCACCTCTGTTCTCTCGGCGTTCTTTTCCCCCGATTTCACTCGCCTTCCTCTGTTCCCACCCTTTCCTCCACTCTCTCTTGTCCCTCTCTCTTCACTGTCCTGTCTCTTTTCCCTGGAATTTCTCTTTTCCCTCTTTTCCTCTGTTTGTCTCTTTCCCCTCTTTCCCCTCTCCTGTGTCGGTCACCTCTCTTCATTCGGTGTGTAGATTTCCCACTTCCACTCGCCTCTCTCTTTTCCCTCTCATTCATCAACTCTCTCTCTCTTCACTCTCTCTTCCCTGTCCTGTCTCTTTTCCCTGGACACTCTCTTTTCCCTCTTTTCCCCTGCTTGTCTCTGTCCCCTCTTTACCCTCTCCTGTGTCGGTCACCTCTCTACACTCGCTGTGTAAATGTCCCACTTTCTCTCACCTCTCTCTTTCCCCTCTCATTCATCAACTCTCTCTTTTCACTCTCTCTTCCCAGTCATGTCTCTTTTCTCTGGACACTCTCTTTTCCCCGGACACTCTCTTTTCCCCGGCTTGTCTCTTTCCCCTCTTTCCCCTCTCCTGTGTCTGTCACCTCTCTTCACTCGGTGTCTACTTTTCCCTGCTTTCACTCGCCTCTCTCTTTCCCCTCTCATTCATCAACTCTCTCTTTTCACTCTCTCTTCCCAGTCATGTCTCTTTTCCCTGGAATTTCTCTTTTCCCTCTTTTCCCCGGCTTGTCTCTTTCCCATATTTCCCCTCTCCTGTGTCTGTCACCTCTCTTCACTCGGTGTCTACTTTTCCCCGCTTTCACTCGCCTCTCTCTTTTCCCTCTCATTCATCAACTCTCTCTCTTCACTCTCTCCTCCCTGTCCTGTCTCTTTTCCCTGGACACTCTCTTTTCCCCGGCTTGTCTCTTTCCCCTCTTTCCCCTCTCCTGTGTCTGTCACCTCACTTCACTCGGTGTCTACTTTTCCCCGCTTTCACTCGCCTCTCTCTTTTCCCTCTCATTCATCAACTCTCTCTATCTTCAGTCTCTCTTCCCTGTCCTGTGTGTTTTCCCTGGACACTCTCTTTTCCCTCTTTTCCCCGGCTTGTCTCTTTCCCCTATTTCCCCTCTCCTGTGCCTGTCACCTCTCTTCATTCGGTGTGTAGATTTCCCACTTTCACTCGCCTCTCTCTTTTCCCTCTCATTCCTGAAATCTCTCTTTTCCCTTGCCTGTCGCTTTTCCCTCTTTTGCCTTTTCTCCATGAACTGTTCCCTCTTTACCCTCAGCAGTCACTTTCCCCTGCTTTCCCTCAACTCCCTCTTTTCCACCTTTTCCCTCGCTTGTCTCTTTTCCCTGTTTCCCCTCGCCTGTCTCTCTCACCTCTGTTCTCTCGGCGTTCTTTTCCCCCGCTTTCACTCGCCTTCCTCTATTCCCTCCCTTTCCTCCACTCTCTCTTTTCCCTCTCTCTTCACTGTCCTGTCTCTTTTCCCTGGAACTTCTCTTTTCCCTCTTTTCCTCTGTTTGTCTCTTTCCCCTCTCCTGTGTCGGTCACCTCTCTTCATTCGGTGTGTAGATTTCCCACTTCCACTCGCCTCTCTCTTTTCCCTCTCATTCATCAACTCTCTCTCTCTTCACTCTCTCTTCCCTGTCCTGTCTCTTTTCCCTGGACACTCTCTTTTCCCTCTTTTCCCCTGCTTGTCTCTGTCCCCTCTTTACCCTCTCCTGTGTCGGTCACCTCTCTACACTCGCTGTGTAAATGTCCCACTTTCTCTCGCCTCTCTCTTTCCCCTCTCATTCATCAACTCTCTCTTTTCACTCTCTCTTCCCAGTCATGTCTCTTTTCTCTGGACACTCTCTTTTCCCCGGACACTCTCTTTTCCCCGGCTTGTCTCTTTCCCATATTTCCCCTCTCCTGTGTCTGTCACCTCTCTTCACTCGTTGTCTACTTTTCCCCGCTTTCACTCGCCTCTCTCTTTCCCCTCTCATTCATCAACTCTCTCTCTTCACTCTCTCCTCCCTGTCCTGTCTCTTTTCCCTGGACACTCTCTTTTCCCCGGCTTGTCTCTTTCCCCTCTTTCCCCTCTCCTGTGTCTGTCACCTCACTTCACTCGGTGTCTACTTTTCCCCGCTTTCACTCGCCTCTCTCTTTTCCCTCTCATTCATCAACTCTCTCTATCTTCACTCTCTCTTCCCTGTCCTGTGTGTTTTCCCTGGACACTCTCTTTTCCCTCTTTTCCCCGGCTTGTCTCTTTCCCCTATTTCCCCTCTCCTGTGCCTGTCACCTCTCTTCATTCGGTGTGTAGATTTCCCACTTTCACTCGCCTCTCTCTTTTCCCTCTCATTCCTGAAATCTCTCTTTTCCCTTGCCTGTCGCTTTTCCCTCTTTTGCCTTTTCTCCATGAACTCTTCCCTCTTTACCCTCAGCAGTCACTTTCCCCTGCTTTCCCTCAACTCCCTCTTTTCCACCTTTTCCCTCGCTTGTCTCTTTTCCCTGTTTCCCCTCGCCTGTCTCTCTCACCTCTGTTCTCTCGGCGTTCTTTTCCCCCGCTTTCACTCGCCTTCCTCTATTCCCTCCCTTTCCTCCACTCTCTCTTTTCCCTCTCTCTTCACTGTCCTGTCTCTTTTCCCTGGAACTTCTCTTTTCCCTCTTTTCCTCTGTTTGTCTCTTTCCCCTCTCCTGTGTCGGTCACCTCTCTTCATTCGGTGTGTAGATTTCCCACTTCCACTCGCCTCTCTCTTTTCCCTCTCATTCATCAACTCTCTCTCTCTTCACTCTCTCCTCCCTGTCCTGTCTCTTTTCCCTGGACACTCTCTTTTCCCTCTTTTCCCCTGCTTGTCTCTGTCCCCTCTTTCCCCTCTCCTGTGTCTGTCACCTCACTTCATTCGGTGTGTAGATTTCCCACTTTCACTCGCCTCTCTCTTTTCCGTCTCATTCATCAACTCTCTCTCTTCACTCTCTCCTCCCTGTCCTGTCTCTTTTCCCTGGACACTCTCTTTTCCTCGGCTTGTCTCTTTCCCCTCTTTCCCCTCTCCTGTGTCGGTCACCTCTCTTCACTCGGTGTGTAGATTTCCCACTTCCACTCGCCTCTCTCTTTTCCCTCTCATTGGTCACCTCTCTTCATTCGGTGTGTAGATTTCCCACTTCCACTCGCCTCTCTCTTTTCCCTCTCATTCATCAACTCTCTCTTTTCCCTCTCTCTTCACTGTCCTGTCTCTTTTCCCTGGAACTTCTCTTTTCCCTCTTTTCCTCTGTTTGTCTCTTTCCCCTCTTTCCCCTCTCCTGTGTCGGTCACCTCTCTTCATTCGGTGTGTAGATTTCCCACTTCCACTCGCCTCTCTCTTTTCCCTCTCATTCATCAACTCTCTCTCTCTTCACTCTCTCTTCCCTGTCCTGTCTCTTTTCCCTGGACACTCTCTTTTCCCTCTTTTCCCCTGCTTGTCTCTGTCCCCTCTTTACCCTCTCCTGTGTCGGTCACCTCTCTTCACTCGCTGTGTAAATGTCCCACTTTCTCTCGCCTCTCTCTTTCCCCTCTCATTCATCAACTCTCTCTTTTCACTCTCTCTTCCCAGTCATGTCTCTTTTCTCTGGACACTCTCTTTTCCCCGGACACTCTCTTTTCCCCGGCTTGTCTCTTTCCCCTCTTTCCCCTCTCCTGTGTCTGTCACCTCTCTTCACTCGGTGTCTACTTTTCCCTGCTTTCACTCGCCTCTCTCTTTCCCCTCTCATTCATCAACTCTGTCTTTTCACTCTCTCTTCCCAGTCATGTCTCTTTTCCCTGGAATTTCTCTTTTCCCTCTTTTCCCCGGCTTGTCTCTTTCCCCTCTTTCCCCTCTCCTGTGTCTGTCACCTCTCTTCACTCGGTGTCTACTTTTCCCCGCTTTCACTCGCCTCTCTCTTTCCCCTCTCATTCATCAACTCTCTCTCTTCACTCTCTCCTCCCTGTCCTGTCTCTTTTCCCTGGACACTCTCTTTTCCCCGGACACTCTCTTTTCCTCGGCTTGTCTCTTTCCCCTCTTTCCCCTCTCCTGTGTCGGTCACCTCTCTTCACTCGGTGTGTAGATTTCCCACTTTCACTCGCCTCTCTCTTTTCCCTCTCATTCATCAACTCTCTCTATCTTCACTCTCTCTTCCCTGTCCTGTCTCTTTTCCCTGGACACTCTCTTTTCCCTCATTTCCCCTGCTTGTCTCTTTCCCCTATTTCCCCTCTCCTGTGTCGGTCACCTCTCTTCATTCGCTGTGTAGATTTCCCACTTTCACTCGCCTCTCTTTTTTCCCTCTCATTCATCCACTCTCTCTCTTCACTCTCTCTTCCCAGTCATGTCTCTTTTACCTGGAATTTCTCTTTTCCCTCTTTTCCCCTGCTTGTCTCTTTCCCCTCTTTCCACTCTCCTGTGTCTGTCACCTCACTTCATTCGGTGTGTAGATTTCCCACTTTCACTCGCCTCTCTCTTTTCCGTCTCATTCATCAACTCTCTCTCTTCACTCTCTCCTCCCTGTCCTGTCTCTTTTCCCTGGACACTCTCTTTTCCCCGGCTTGTCTCTTTCCCCTCTTTCCCCTCTCCTGTGTCGGTCACCTCTCTTCATTCGGTGTGTAGATTTCCCACTTTCACTCGCCTCTCTCTTTTCCCTCTCATTCCTGAAATCTCTCTTTTCCCTTGCCTGTCGCTTTTCCCTCTTTTGCCTTTTCTCCATGAACTCTTCCCTCTTCACCCTCAGCAGTCACTTTCCCCTGCTTTCCCTCAACTCCCTCTTTTCCACCTTTTCCCTCGCTTGTCTCTTTTCCCTGTTTCCCCTCGCCTGTCTCTCTCACCTCTGTTCTCTCGGCGTTCTTTTCCCCCGCTTTCACTCGCCTTCCTCTATTCCCTCCCTTTCCTCCACTCTCTCTTTTCCCTCTCTCTTCACTGTCCTGTCTCTTTTCCCTGGAACTTCTCTTTTCCCTCTTTTCCTCTGTTTGTCTCTTTCCCCTCTTTCCCCTCTCCTGTGTCGGTCACCTCTCTTCATTCGGTGTGTAGATTTCCCACTTCCACTCGCCTCTCTCTTTTCCCTCTCATTCATCAACTCTCTCTCTCTTCACTCTCTCTTCCCTGTCCTGTCTCTTTTCCCTGGACACTCTCTTTTCCCTCTTTTCCCCTGCTTGTCTCTGTCCCCTCTTTCCCCTCTCCTGTGTCGGTCACCTCTCTTCACTCGCTGTGTAAATGTCCCACTTTCTCTCGCCTCTCTCTTTCCCCTCTCATTCATCAACTCTCTCTTTTCACTCTCTCTTCCCAGTCATGTCGCTTTTCTCTGGACACTCTCTTTTCCCCGGACACTCTCTTTTCCCCGGCTTGTCTCTTTCCCCTCTTTCCCCTCTCCTGTGTCTGTCACCTCTCTTCACTCGGTGTCTACTTTTCCCTGCTTTCACTCGCCTCTCTCTTTTCCCTCTCATTCATCAACTCTCTCTATCTTCACTCTCTCTTCCCTGTCCTGTGTCTTTTCCCTGGACACTCTCTTTTCCCTCATTTCCCCTGCTTGTCTCTTTCCCCTATTTCCCCTCTCCTGTGTCGGTCACCTCTCTTCATTCGCTGTGTAGATTTCCCACTTTCACTCGCCTCTCTTTTTTCCCTCTCATTCATCCACTCTCTCTCTTCACTCTCTCTTCCCAGTCATGTCTCTTTTCCCTGGAATTTCTCTTTTCCCTCTTTTCCCCTGCTTGTCTCTTTCCCATATTTCCCCTCTCCTGTGTCTGTCACCTCTCTTCACTCGGTGTGTAGATTTCCCACTTTCACTCGCCTCTCTCTTTTCCGTCTCATTCATCAACTCTCTCTCTTCACTCTCTCCTCCCTGTCCTGTCTCTTTTCCCTGGACACTCTCTTTTCCCCGGCTTGTCTCTTTCCCCTCTTTCCCCTCTCCTGTGTCTGTCACCTCACTTCACTCGGTGTCTACTTTTCCCCGCTTTCACTCGCCTCTCTCTTTTCCCTCTCATTCATCAACTCTCTCTATCTTCACTCTCTCTTCCCTGTCCTGTGTGTTTTCCCTGGACACTCTCTTTTCCCTCTTTTCCCCGGCTTGTCTCTTTCCCCTATTTCCCCTCTCCTGTGCCTGTCACCTCTCTTCATTCGGTGTGTAGATTTCCCACTTTCACTCGCCTCTCTCTTTTCCCTCTCATTCCTGAAATCTCTCTTTTCCCTTGCCTGTCGCTTTTCCCTCTTTTGCCTTTTCTCCATGAACTCTTCCCTCTTTACCCTCAGCAGTCACTTTCTCCTGCTTTCCCTCAACTCCCTCTTTTCCACCTTTTCCCTCGCTTGTCTCTTTTCCCTGTTTCCCCTCGCCTGTCTCTCTCACCTCTGTTCTCTCGGCGTTCTTTTCCCCCGCTTTCACTCGCCTTCCTCTATTCCCTCCCTTTCCTCCACTCTCTCTTTTCCCTCTCTCTTCACTGTCCTGTCTCTTTTCCCTGGAACTTCTCTTTTCCCTCTTTTCCTCTGTTTGTCTCTTTCCCCTCTTTCCCCTCTCCTGTGTCGGTCACCTCTCTTCATTCGGTGTGTAGATTTCCCACTTCCACTCGCCTCTCTCTTTTCCCTCTCATTCATCAACTCTCTCTCTCTTCACTCTCTCTTCCCTGTCCTGTCTCTTTTCCCTGGACACTCTCTTTTCCCTCTTTTCCCCTGCTTGTCTCTGTCCCCTCTTTCCCCTCTCCTGTGTCTGTCACCTCTCTTCACTCGGTGTCTACTTTTCCCTGCTTTCACTCGCCTCTCTCTTTCCCCTCTCATTCATCAACTCTGTCTTTTCACTCTCTCTTCCCAGTCATGTCTCTTTTCCCTGGAATTTCTCTTTTCCCTCTTTTCCCCGGCTTGTCTCTTTCCCCTCTTTCCCCTCTCCTGTGTCTGTCACCTCTCTTCACTCGGTGTCTACTTTTCCCTGCTTTCACTCGCCTCTCTCTTTCCCCTCTCATTCATCAACTCTCTCTCTTCACTCTCTCCTCCCTGTCCTGTCTCTTTTCCCTGGACACTCTCTTTTCCCTGGACACTCTCTTTTCCCTCTTTTCCCCTGCTTGTCTCTGTCCCCTCTTTCCCCTCTCCTGTGTCGGTCACCTCTCTTCATTCGGTGTGTAAATGTCCCACGTTCTCTCGCCTCTCTCTTTCCCCTCTCATTCATCAACTCTGTCTTTTCACTCTCTCTTCCCTGTCCTGTCTCTTTTCCCTGGAATTTCTCTTTTCCCTCTTTTCCTCTGTTTGTCTCTTTCCCCTCTTTCCCCTCTCCTGTGTCGGTCACCTCTCTTCATTCGGTGTGTAGATTTCCCACTTTCTCTCGCCTCTCTCTTTCCCCTCTCATTCATCAACTCTCTCTTTTCACTCTCTCTTCCCAGTCATGTCTCTTTTCCCTGGAATTTCTCTTTTCCCTCTTTTCCCCGGCTTGTCTCTTTCCCCTCTTTCCCCTCTCCTGTGTCTGTCACCTCTCTTCACTCGGTGTCTACTTTTCCCCGCTTTCACTCGCCTCTCTCTTTCCCCTCTCATTCATCAACTCTCTCTCTTCACTCTCTCCTCCCTGTCCTGTCTCTTTTCCCTGGACACTCTCTTTTCCCCGGACACTCTCTTTTCCCCGGACACTCTCTTTTCCTCGGCTTGTCTCTTTCCCCTCTTTCCCCTCTCCTGTGTCTGTCATCTCTCTTCACTCGGTGTCTACTTTTCCCCGCTTTCACTCGCCTCTCTCTTTCCCCTCTCATTCATCAACTCTCTCTCTTCACTCTCTCCTCCCTGTCCTGTCTCTTTTCTCTGGACACTCTCTTTTCCCCGGACACTCTCTTTTCCCCGGCTTGTCTCTTTCCCCTCTTTCCCCTCTCCTGTGTCTGTCACCTCTCTTCACTCGGTGTCTACTTTTCCCTGCTTTCACTCGCCTCTCTCTTTCCCCTCTCATTCATCAACTCTCTCTCTTCACTCTCTCCTCCCTGTCCTGTCTCTTTTCCCTGGACACTCTCTTTTCCCCGGACACTCTCTTTTCCTCGGCTTGTCTCTTTCCCCTCTTTCCCCTCTCCTGTGTCGGTCACCTCTCTTCACTCGGTGTGTAGATTTCCCACTTTCACTCGCCTCTCTCTTTTCCCTCTCATTCATCCACTCTCTCTATCTTCACTCTCTCTTCCCTGTCCTGTGTCTTTTCCCTGGACACTCTCTTTTCCCTCATTTCCCCTGCTTGTCTCTTTCCCCTATTTCCCCTCTCCTGTGTCGGTCACCTCTCTTCATTCGCTGTGTAGATTTCCCACTTTCACTCGCCTCTCTTTTTTCCCTCTCATTCATCCACTCTCTCTCTTCACTCTCTCTTCCCAGTCATGTCTCTTTTACCTGGAATTTCTCTTTTCCCTCTTTTCCCCTGCTTGTCTCTTTCCCCTCTTTCCCCTCTCCTGTGTCTGTCACCTCACTTCATTCGGTGTGTAGATTTCCCACTTTCACTCGCCTCTCTCTTTTCCGTCTCATTCATCAACTCTCTCTCTTCACTCTCTCCTCCCTGTCCTGTCTCTTTTCCCTGGACACTCTCTTTTCCCCGGCTTGTCTCTTTCCCCTCTTTCCCCTCTCCTGTGTCGGTCACCTCTCTTCACTCGGTGTCTACTTTTCCCCGCTTTCACTCGCCTCTCTCTTTTCCCTCTCATTCATCAACTCTCTCTCTCTTCACTCTCTCTTCCCTGTCCTGTCTCTTTTCCCTGGACACTCTCTTTTCCCTCTTTTCCCCTGCTTGTCTCTGTCCCCTCTTTCCCCTCTCCTGTGTCGGTCACCTCTCTTCACTCGCTGTGTAAATGTCCCACTTTCTCTCGCCTCTCTCTTTCCCCTCTCATTCATCAACTCTCTCTTTTCACTCTCTCTTCCCAGTCATGTCGCTTTTCTCTGGACACTCTCTTTTCCCCGGACACTCTCTTTTCCCCGGCTTGTCTCTTTCCCCTCTTTCCCCTCTCCTGTGTCTGTCACCTCTCTTCACTCGGTGTCTACTTTTCCCTGCTTTCACTCGCCTCTCTCTTTCCCCTCTCATTCATCAACTCTCTCTCTTCACTCTCTCTTCACTGTCCTGTCTCTTTTCCCTGGAACTTCTCTTTTCCCTCTTTTCCTCTGTTTGTCTCTTTCCCCTCTTTCCCCTCTCCTGTGTCGGTCACCTCTCTTCACTCGGTGTCTACTTTTCCCTGCTTTCACTCGCGTCTCTCTTTCCCCTCTCATTCATCAACTCTCTCTTTTCACTCTCTCTTCCCAGTCATGTCTCTTTTCCCTGGAATTTCTCTTTTCCCTCTTTTCCCCGGCTTGTCTCTTTCCCCTCTTTCCCTCTCCTGTGTCTGTCACCTCTCTTCACTCGGTGTCTACTTTTCCCCGCTTCCACTCGCCTCTCTCTTTTCCCTCTCATTCATCAACTCTCTCTCTCTTCACTCTCTCTTCCCTGTCCTGTCTCTTTTCCCTGGACACTCTCTTTTCCCTCTTTTCCCCTGCTTGTCTCTGTCCCCTCTTTCCCCTCTCCTGTGTCGGTCACCTCTCTTCACTCGCTGTGTAAATGTCCCACTTTCTCTCGCCTCTCTCTTTCCCCTCTCATTCATCAACTCTCTCTCTTCACTCTCTCCTCCCTGTCCTGTCTCTTTTCCCTGGACACTCTCTTTTCCCCGGCTTGTCTCTTTCCCCTCTTTCCCCTCTCCTGTGTCTGTCACCTCACTTCACTCGGTGTCTACTTTTCCCCGCTTTCACTCGCCTCTCTCTTTTCCCTCTCATTCATCAACTCTCTCTATCTTCACTCTCTCTTCCCTGTCCTGTGTGTTTTCCCTGGACACTCTCTTTTCCCTCTTTTCCCCGGCTTGTCTCTTTCCCCTATTTCCCCTCTCCTGTGCCTGTCACCTCTCTTCATTCGGTGTGTAGATTTCCCACTTTCACTCGCCTCTCTCTTTTCCCTCTCATTCCTGAAATCTCTCTTTTCCCTTGCCTGTCGCTTTTCCCTCTTTTGCCTTTTCTCCATGAACTCTTCCCTCTTTACCCTCAGCAGTCACTTTCCCCTGCTTTCCCTCAACTCCCTCTTTTCCACCTTTTCCCTCGCTTGTCTCTTTTCCCTGTTTCCCCTCGCCTGTCTCTCTCACCTCTGTTCTCTCGGCGTTCTTTTCCCCCGCTTTCACTCGCCTTCCTCTATTCCCTCCCTTTCCTCCACTCTCTCTTTTCCCTCTCTCTTCACTGTCCTGTCTCTTTTCCCTGGAACTTCTCTTTTCCCTCTTTTCCTCTGTTTGTCTCTTTCCCCTCTTTCCCCTCTCCTGTGTCGGTCACCTCTCTTCATTCGGTGTGTAGATTTCCCACTTCCACTCGCCTCTCTCTTTTCCCTCTCATTCATCAACTCTCTCTCTCTTCACTCTCTCTTCCCTGTCCTGTCTCTTTTCCCTGGACACTCTCTTTTCCCTCTTTTCCCCTGCTTGTCTCTGTCCCCTCTTTACCCTCTCCTGTGTCGGTCACCTCTCTTCACTCGCTGTGTAAATGTCCCACTTTCTCTCGCCTCTCTCTTTCCCCTCTCATTCATCAACTCTCTCTTTTCACTCTCTCTTCCCAGTCATGTCTCTTTTCTCTGGACACTCTCTTTTCCCCGGACACTCTCTTTTCCCCGGCTTGTCTCTTTCCCCTCTTTCCCCTCTCCTGTGTCTGTCACCTCTCTTCACTCGGTGTCTACTTTTCCCTGCTTTCACTCGCCTCTCTCTTTCCCCTCTCATTCATCAACTCTGTCTTTTCACTCTCTCTTCCCAGTCATGTCTCTTTTCCCTGGAATTTCTCTTTTCCCTCTTTTCCCCGGCTTGTCTCTTTCCCCTCTTTCCCCTCTCCTGTGTCTGTCACCTCTCTTCACTCGGTGTCTACTTTTCCCCGCTTTCACTCGCCTCTCTCTTTCCCCTCTCATTCATCAACTCTCTCTCTTCACTCTCTCCTCCCTGTCCTGTCTCTTTTCCCTGGACACTCTCTTTTCCCCGGACACTCTCTTTTCCTCGGCTTGTCTCTTTCCCCTCTTTCCCCTCTCCTGTGTCGGTCACCTCTCTTCACTCGGTGTGTAGATTTCCCACTTTCACTCGCCTCTCTCTTTTCCCTCTCATTCATCAACTCTCTCTATCTTCACTCTCTCTTCCCTGTCCTGTCTCTTTTCCCTGGACACTCTCTTTTCCCTCATTTCCCCTGCTTGTCTCTTTCCCCTATTTCCCCTCTCCTGTGTCGGTCACCTCTCTTCATTCGCTGTGTAGATTTCCCACTTTCACTCGCCTCTCTTTTTTCCCTCTCATTCATCCACTCTCTCTCTTCACTCTCTCTTCCCAGTCATGTCTCTTTTACCTGGAATTTCTCTTTTCCCTCTTTTCCCCTGCTTGTCTCTTTCCCCTCTTTCCACTCTCCTGTGTCTGTCACCTCACTTCATTCGGTGTGTAGATTTCCCACTTTCACTCGCCTCTCTCTTTTCCGTCTCATTCATCAACTCTCTCTCTTCACTCTCTCCTCCCTGTCCTGTCTCTTTTCCCTGGACACTCTCTTTTCCCCGGCTTGTCTCTTTCCCCTCTTTCCCCTCTCCTGTGTCGGTCACCTCTCTTCATTCGGTGTGTAGATTTCCCACTTTCACTCGCCTCTCTCTTTTCCCTCTCATTCCTGAAATCTCTCTTTTCCCTTGCCTGTCGCTTTTCCCTCTTTTGCCTTTTCTCCATGAACTCTTCCCTCTTCACCCTCAGCAGTCACTTTCCCCTGCTTTCCCTCAACTCCCTCTTTTCCACCTTTTCCCTCGCTTGTCTCTTTTCCCTGTTTCCCCTCGCCTGTCTCTCTCACCTCTGTTCTCTCGGCGTTCTTTTCCCCCGCTTTCACTCGCCTTCCTCTATTCCCTCCCTTTCCTCCACTCTCTCTTTTCCCTCTCTCTTCACTGTCCTGTCTCTTTTCCCTGGAACTTCTCTTTTCCCTCTTTTCCTCTGTTTGTCTCTTTCCCCTCTTTCCCCTCTCCTGTGTCGGTCACCTCTCTTCATTCGGTGTGTAGATTTCCCACTTCCACTCGCCTCTCTCTTTTCCCTCTCATTCATCAACTCTCTCTCTCTTCACTCTCTCTTCCCTGTCCTGTCTCTTTTCCCTGGACACTCTCTTTTCCCTCTTTTCCCCTGCTTGTCTCTGTCCCCTCTTTCCCCTCTCCTGTGTCGGTCACCTCTCTTCACTCGCTGTGTAAATGTCCCACTTTCTCTCGCCTCTCTCTTTCCCCTCTCATTCATCAACTCTCTCTTTTCACTCTCTCTTCCCAGTCATGTCGCTTTTCTCTGGACACTCTCTTTTCCCCGGACACTCTCTTTTCCCCGGCTTGTCTCTTTCCCCTCTTTCCCCTCTCCTGTGTCTGTCACCTCTCTTCACTCGGTGTCTACTTTTCCCTGCTTTCACTCGCCTCTCTCTTTCCCCTCTCATTCATCAACTCTCTCTTTTCACTCTCTCTTCCCAGTCATGTCTCTTTTCCCTGGAATTTCTCTTTTCCCTCTTTTCCCCGGCTTGTCTCTTTCCCCTCTTTCCCCTCTCCTGTGTCTGTCACCTCTCTTCACTCGGTGTCTACTTTTCCCCGCTTTCACTCGCCTCTCTCTTTCCCCTCTCATTCATCAACTCTCTCTCTTCACTCTCTCCTCCCTGTCCTGTCTCTTTTCCCTGGACACTCTCTTTTCCCCGGACACTCTCTTTTCCTCGGCTTGTCTCTTTCCCCTCTTTCCCCTCTCCTGTGTCTGTCATCTCTCTTCACTCGGTGTCTACTTTTCCCCGCTTTCACTCGCCTCTCTCTTTCCCCTCTCATTCATCAACTCTCTCTCTTCACTCTCTCCTCCCTGTCCTGTCTCTTTTCTCTGGACACTCTCTTTTCCCCGGACACTCTCTTTTCCCCGGCTTGTCTCTTTCCCCTCTTTCCCCTCTCCTGTGTCTGTCACCTCTCTTCACTCGGTGTCTACTTTTCCCTGCTTTCACTCGCCTCTCTCTTTCCCCTCTCATTCATCAACTCTCTCTCTTCACTCTCTCCTCCCTGTCCTGTCTCTTTTCCCTGGACACTCTCTTTTCCCCGGACACTCTCTTTTCCCCGGCTTGTCTCTTTCCCCTCTTTCCCCTCTCCTGTGTCGGTCACCTCTCTTCACTCGGTGTGTAGATTTCCCACTTTCACTCGCCTCTCTCTTTTCCCTCTCATTCATCAACTCTCTCTATCTTCACTCTCTCTTCCCTGTCCTGTGTCTTTTCCCTGGACACTCTCTTTTCCCTCATTTCCCCTGCTTGTCTCTTTCCCCTATTTCCCCTCTCCTGTGTCGGTCACCTCTCTTCATTCGGTGTGTAGATTTCCCACTTTCACTCGCCTCTCTTTTTTCCCTCTCATTCATCCACTCTCTCTCTTCACTCTCTCTTCCCAGTCATGTCTCTTTTACCTGGAATTTCTCTTTTCCCTCTTTTCCCCTGCTTGTCTCTTTCCCCTCTTTCCCCTCTCCTGTGTCTGTCACCTCACTTCATTCGGTGTGTAGATTTCCCACTTTCACTCGCCTCTCTCTTTTCCGTCTCATTCATCAACTCTCTCTCTTCACTCTCTCCTCCCTGTCCTGTCTCTTTTCCCTGGACACTCTCTTTTCCCCGGCTTGTCTCTTTCCCCTCTTTCCCCTCTCCTGTGTCTGTCACCTCACTTCACTCGGTGTCTACTTTTCCCCGCTTTCACTCGCCTCTCTCTTTTCCCTCTCATTCATCAACTCTCTCTATCTTCACTCTCTCTTCCCTGTCCTGTGTGTTTTCCCTGGACACTCTCTTTTCCCTCTTTTCCCCGGCTTGTCTCTTTCCCCTATTTCCCCTCTCCTGTGCCTGTCACCTCTCTTCATTCGGTGTGTAGATTTCCCACTTTCACTCGCCTCTCTCTTTTCCCTCTCATTCCTGAAATCTCTCTTTTCCCTTGCCTGTCGCTTTTCCCTCTTTTGCCTTTTCTCCATGAACTCTTCCCTCTTTACCCTCAGCAGTCACTTTCCCCTGCTTTCCCTCAACTCCCTCTTTTCCACCTTTTCCCTCGCTTGTCTCTTTTCCCTGTTTCCCCTCGCCTGTCTCTCTCACCTCTGTTCTCTCGGCGTTCTTTTCCCCCGCTTTCACTCGCCTTCCTCTATTCCCTCCCTTTCCTCCACTCTCTCTTTTCCCTCTCTCTTCACTGTCCTGTCTCTTTTCCCTGGAACTTCTCTTTTCCCTCTTTTCCTCTGTTTGTCTCTTTCCCCTCTTTCCCCTCTCCTGTGTCGGTCACCTCTCTTCATTCGGTGTGTAGATTTCCCACTTCCACTCGCCTCTCTCTTTTCCCTCTCATTCATCAACTCTCTCTCTCTTCACTCTCTCTTCCCTGTCCTGTCTCTTTTCCCTGGACACTCTCTTTTCCCTCTTTTCCCCTGCTTGTCTCTGTCCCCTCTTTCCCCTCTCCTGTGTCGGTCACCTCTCTTCACTCGCTGTGTAAATGTCCCACTTTCTCTCGCCTCTCTCTTTCCCCTCTCATTCATCAACTCTCTCTTTTCACTCTCTCTTCCCAGTCATGTCGCTTTTCTCTGGACACTCTCTTTTCCCCGGACACTCTCTTTTCCCCGGCTTGTCTCTTTCCCCTCTTTCCCCTCTCCTGTGTCTGTCACCTCTCTTCACTCGGTGTCTACTTTTCCCTGCTTTCACTCGCCTCTCTCTTTCCCCTCTCATTCATCAACTCTCTCTCTTCACTCTCTCCTCCCTGTCCTGTCTCTTTTCCCTGGACACTCTCTTTTCCCCGGACACTCTCTTTTCCTCGGCTTGTCTCTTTCCCCTCTTTCCCCTCTCCTGTGTCGGTCACCTCTCTTCACTCGGTGTGTAGATTTCCCACTTTCACTCGCCTCTCTCTTTTCCCTCTCATTCATCCACTCTCTCTATCTTCACTCTCTCCTCCCTGTCCTGTCTCTTTTCCCTGGACACTCTCTTTTCCCCGGACACTCTCTTTTCCCCTGCTTGTCTCTTTCCCCTATTTCCCCTCTCCTGTGTCGGTCACCTCTCTTCATTCGCTGTGTAGATTTCCCACTTTCACTCGCCTCTCTTTTTTCCCTCTCATTCATCCACTCTCTCTCTTCACTCTCTCTTCCCAGTCATGTCTCTTTTCCCTGGAATTTCTCTTTTCCCTCTTTTCCCCTGCTTGTCTCTTTCCCATATTTCCCCTCTCCTGTGTCTGTCACCTCTCTTCACTCGGTGTGTAGATTTCCCACTTTCACTCGCCTCTCTCTTTTCCGTCTCATTCATCAACTCTCTCTCTTCACTCTCTCCTCCCTGTCCTGTCTCTTTTCCCTGGACACTCTCTTTTCCCCGGCTTGTCTCTTTCCCCTCTTTCCCCTCTCCTGTGTCTGTCACCTCACTTCACTCGGTGTCTACTTTTCCCCGCTTTCACTCGCCTCTCTCTTTTCCCTCTCATTCATCAACTCTCTCTATCTTCACTCTCTCTTCCCTGTCCTGTGTGTTTTCCCTGGACACTCTCTTTTCCCTCTTTTCCCCGGCTTGTCTCTTTCCCCTATTTCCCCTCTCCTGTGCCTGTCACCTCTCTTCATTCGGTGTGTAGATTTCCCACTTTCACTCGCCTCTCTCTTTTCCCTCTCATTCCTGAAATCTCTCTTTTCCCTTGCCTGTCGCTTTTCCCTCTTTTGCCTTTTCTCCATGAACTCTTCCCTCTTTACCCTCAGCAGTCACTTTCCCCTGCTTTCCCTCAACTCCCTCTTTTCCACCTTTTCCCTCGCTTGTCTCTTTTCCCTGTTTCCCCTCGCCTGTCTCTCTCACCTCTGTTCTCTCGGCGTTCTTTTCCCCCGCTTTCACTCGCCTTCCTCTATTCCCTCCCTTTCCTCCACTCTCTCTTTTCCCTCTCTCTTCACTGTCCTGTCTCTTTTCCCTGCAACTTCTCTTTTCCCTCTTTTCCTCTGTTTGTCTCTTTCCCCTCTTTCCCCTCTCCTGTGTCGGTCACCTCTCTTCATTCGGTGTGTAGATTTCCCACTTCCACTCGCCTCTCTCTTTTCCCTCTCATTCATCAACTCTCTCTCTTCACTCTCTCCTCCCTGTCCTGTCTCTTTTCCCTGGACACTCTCTTTTCCCCGGCTTGTCTCTTTCCCCTCTTTCCCCTCTCCTGTGTCGGTCACCTCTCTTCATTCGGTGTGTAGATTTCCCACTTTCACTCGCCTCTCTCTTTTCCCTCTCATTCCTGAAATCTCTCTTTTCCCTTGCCTGTCGCTTTTCCCTCTTTTGCCTTTTCTCCATGAACTCTTCCCTCTTCACCCTCAGCAGTCACTTTCCCCTGCTTTCCCTCAACTCCCTCTTTTCCACCTTTTCCCTCGCTTGTCTCTTTTCCCTGTTTCCCCTCGCCTGTCTCTCTCACCTCTGTTCTCTCGGCGTTCTTTTCCCCCGCTTTCACTCGCCTTCCTCTATTCCCTCCCTTTCCTCCACTCTCTCTTTTCCCTCTCTCTTCACTGTCCTGTCTCTTTTCCCTGGAACTTCTCTTTTCCCTCTTTTCCTCTGTTTGTCTCTTTCCCCTCTTTCCCCTCTCCTGTGTCGGTCACCTCTCTTCATTCGGTGTGTAGATTTCCCACTTCCACTCGCCTCTCTCTTTTCCCTCTCATTCATCAACTCTCTCTCTCTTCACTCTCTCTTCCCTGTCCTGTCTCTTTTCCCTGGACACTCTCTTTTCCCTCTTTTCCCCTGCTTGTCTCTGTCCCCTCTTTCCCCTCTCCTGTGTCGGTCACCTCTCTTCACTCGCTGTGTAAATGTCCCACTTTCTCTCGCCTCTCTCTTTCCCCTCTCATTCATCAACTCTCTCTTTTCACTCTCTCTTCCCAGTCATGTCGCTTTTCTCTGGACACTCTCTTTTCCCCGGACACTCTCTTTTCCCCGGCTTGTCTCTTTCCCCTCTTTCCCCTCTCCTGTGTCTGTCACCTCTCTTCACTCGGTGTCTACTTTTCCCTGCTTTCACTCGCCTCTCTCTTTTCCCTCTCATTCATCAACTCTCTCTATCTTCACTCTCTCTTCCCTGTCCTGTGTCTTTTCCCTGGACACTCTCTTTTCCCTCATTTCCCCTGCTTGTCTCTTTCCCCTATTTCCCCTCTCCTGTGTCGGTCACCTCTCTTCATTCGCTGTGTAGATTTCCCACTTTCACTCGCCTCTCTTTTTTCCCTCTCATTCATCCACTCTCTCTCTTCACTCTCTCTTCCCAGTCATGTCTCTTTTCCCTGGAATTTCTCTTTTCCCTCTTTTCCCCTGCTTGTCTCTTTCCCATATTTCCCCTCTCCTGTGTCTGTCACCTCTCTTCACTCGGTGTGTAGATTTCCCACTTTCACTCGCCTCTCTCTTTTCCGTCTCATTCATCAACTCTCTCTCTTCACTCTCTCCTCCCTGTCCTGTCTCTTTTCCCTGGACACTCTCTTTTCCCCGGCTTGTCTCTTTCCCCTCTTTCCCCTCTCCTGTGTCTGTCACCTCACTTCACTCGGTGTCTACTTTTCCCCGCTTTCACTCGCCTCTCTCTTTTCCCTCTCATTCATCAACTCTCTCTATCTTCACTCTCTCTTCCCTGTCCTGTGTGTTTTCCCTGGACACTCTCTTTTCCCTCTTTTCCCCGGCTTGTCTCTTTCCCCTATTTCCCCTCTCCTGTGCCTGTCACCTCTCTTCATTCGGTGTGTAGATTTCCCACTTTCACTCGCCTCTCTCTTTTCCCTCTCATTCCTGAAATCTCTCTTTTCCCTTGCCTGTCGCTTTTCCCTCTTTTGCCTTTTCTCCATGAACTCTTCCCTCTTTACCCTCAGCAGTCACTTTCCCCTGCTTTCCCTCAACTCCCTCTTTTCCACCTTTTCCCTCGCTTGTCTCTTTTCCCTGTTTCCCCTCGCCTGTCTCTCTCACCTCTGTTCTCTCGGCGTTCTTTTCCCCCGCTTTCACTCGCCTTCCTCTATTCCCTCCCTTTCCTCCACTCTCTCTTTTCCCTCTCTCTTCACTGTCCTGTCTCTTTTCCCTGCAACTTCTCTTTTCCCTCTTTTCCTCTGTTTGTCTCTTTCCCCTCTTTCCCCTCTCCTGTGTCGGTCACCTCTCTTCATTCGGTGTGTAGATTTCCCACTTCCACTCGCCTCTCTCTTTTCCCTCTCATTCATCAACTCTCTCTCTCTTCACTCTCTCTTCCCTGTCCTGTCTCTTTTCCCTGGACACTCTCTTTTCCCTCTTTTCCCCTGCTTGTCTCTGTCCCCTCTTTCCCCTCTCCTGTGTCTGTCACCTCTCTTCACTCGGTGTCTACTTTTCCCTGCTTTCACTCGCCTCTCTCTTTCCCCTCTCATTCATCAACTCTGTCTTTTCACTCTCTCTTCCCAGTCATGTCTCTTTTCCCTGGAATTTCTCTTTTCCCTCTTTTCCCCGGCTTGTCTCTTTCCCCTATTTCCCCTCTCCTGTGTCTGTCACCTCTCTTCACTCGGTGTCTACTTTTCCCTGCTTTCACTCGCCTCTCTCTTTCCCCTCTCATTCATCAACTCTCTCTCTTCACTCTCTCCTCCCTGTCCTGTCTCTTTTCCCTGGACACTCTCTTTTCCCTGGACACTCTCTTTTCCCTCTTTTCCCCTGCTTGTCTCTGTCCCCTCTTTCCCCTCTCCTGTGTCGGTCACCTCTCTTCATTCGGTGTGTAAATGTCCCACGTTCTCTCGCCTCTCTCTTTCCCCTCTCATTCATCAACTCTGTCTTTTCACTCTCTCTTGCCTGTCCTGTCTCTTTTCCCTGGAATTTCTCTTTTCCCTCTTTTCCTCTGTTTGTCTCTTTCCCCTCTTTCCCCTCTCCTGTGTCGGTCACCTCTCTTCATTCGGTGTGTAGATTTCCCACTTTCTCTCGCCTCTCTCTTTCCCCTCTCATTCATCAACTCTCTCTTTTCACTCTCTCTTCCCAGTCATGTCTCTTTTCCCTGGAATTTCTCTTTTCCCTCTTTTCCCCGGCTTGTCTCTTTCCCCTCTTTCCCCTCTCCTGTGTCTGTCACCTCTCTTCACTCGGTGTCTACTTTTCCCCGCTTTCACTCGCCTCTCTCTTTCCCCTCTCATTCATCAACTCTCTCTCTTCACTCTCTCCTCCCTGTCCTGTCTCTTTTCCCTGGACACTCTCTTTTCCCCGGACACTCTCTTTTCCTCGGCTTGTCTCTTTCCCCTCTTTCCCCTCTCCTGTGTCTGTCATCTCTCTTCACTCGGTGTCTACTTTTCCCCGCTTTCACTCGCCTCTCTCTTTCCCCTCTCATTCATCAACTCTCTCTCTTCACTCTCTCCTCCCTGTCCTGTCTCTTTTCTCTGGACACTCTCTTTTCCCCGGACACTCTCTTTTCCCCGGCTTGTCTCTTTCCCCTCTTTCCCCTCTCCTGTGTCTGTCACCTCTC
This sequence comes from Haliaeetus albicilla, assembly GCF_947461875.1. Lineage (NCBI taxonomy): Eukaryota > Metazoa > Chordata > Aves > Accipitriformes > Accipitridae > Haliaeetus > Haliaeetus albicilla. The sequence goes on along the minus strand of NW_027212424.1, from coordinate 355,759 downwards.
TTCACTCGGTGTCTACTTTTCCCTGCTTTCACTCGCCTCTCTCTTTCCCCTCTCATTCATCAACTCTCTCTCTTCACTCTCTCCTCCCTGTCCTGTCTCTTTTCCCTGGACACTCTCTTTTCCCCGGAAACTCTCTTTTCCTCGGCTTGTCTCTTTCCCCTCTTTCCCCTCTCCTGTGTCGGTCACCTCTCTTCACTCGGTGTGTAGATTTCCCACTTTCACTCGCCTCTCTCTTTTCCCTCTCATTCATCCACTCTCTCTATCTTCACTCTCTCTTCCCTGTCCTGTGTCTTTTCCCTGGACACTCTCTTTTCCCTCATTTCCCCTGCTTGTCTCTTTCCCCTATTTCCCCTCTCCTGTGTCGGTCACCTCTCTTCATTCGCTGTGTAGATTTCCCACTTTCACTCGCCTCTCTTTTTTCCCTCTCATTCATCCACTCTCTCTCTTCACTCTCTCTTCCCAGTCATGTCTCTTTTACTTGGAATTTCTCTTTTCCCTCTTTTCCCCTGCTTGTCTCTTTCCCCTCTTTCCCCTCTCCTGTGTCTGTCACCTCACTTCATTCGGTGTGTAGATTTCCCACTTTCACTCGCCTCTCTCTTTTCCGTCTCATTCATCAACTCTCTCTCTTCACTCTCTCCTCCCTGTCCTGTCTCTTTTCCCTGGACACTCTCTTTTCCCCGGCTTGTCTCTTTCCCCTCTTTCCCCTCTCCTGTGTCTGTCACCTCTCTTCACTCGGTGTCTACTTTTCCCCGCTTTCACTCGCCTCTCTCTTTTCCCTCTCATTCATCAACTCTCTCTCTCTTCACTCTCTCTTCCCTGTCCTGTCTCTTTTCCCTGGACACTCTCTTTTCCCTCTTTTCCCCTGCTTGTCTCTGTCCCCTCTTTCCCCTCTCCTGTGTCGGTCACCTCTCTTCACTCGCTGTGTAAATGTCCCACTTTCTCTCGCCTCTCTCTTTCCCCTCTCATTCATCAACTCTCTCTTTTCACTCTCTCTTCCCAGTCATGTCGCTTTTCTCTGGACACTCTCTTTTCCCCGGACACTCTCTTTTCCCCGGCTTGTCTCTTTCCCCTCTTTCCCCTCTCCTGTGTCTGTCACCTCTCTTCACTCGGTGTCTACTTTTCCCTGCTTTCACTCGCCTCTCTCTTTCCCCTCTCATTCATCAACTCTCTCTCTTCACTCTCTCTTCACTGTCCTGTCTCTTTTCCCTGGAACTTCTCTTTTCCCTCTTTTCCTCTGTTTGTCTCTTTCCCCTCTTTCCCCTCTCCTGTGTCTGTCACCTCTCTTCACTCGGTGTCTACTTTTCCCTGCTTTCACTCGCCTCTCTCTTTCCCCTCTCATTCATCAACTCTCTCTTTTCACTCTCTCTTCCCAGTCATGTCTCTTTTCCCTGGAATTTCTCTTTTCCCTCTTTTCCCCGGCTTGTCTCTTTCCCCTCTTTCCCTCTCCTGTGTCTGTCACCTCTCTTCACTCGGTGTCTACTTTTCCCCGCTTCCACTCGCCTCTCTCTTTTCCCTCTCATTCATCAACTCTCTCTCTCTTCACTCTCTCTTCCCTGTCCTGTCTCTTTTCCCTGGACACTCTCTTTTCCCTCTTTTCCCCTGCTTGTCTCTGTCCCCTCTTTCCCCTCTCCTGTGTCGGTCACCTCTCTTCACTCGCTGTGTAAATGTCCCACTTTCTCTCGCCTCTCTCTTTCCCCTCTCATTCATCAACTCTCTCTCTTCACTCTCTCCTCCCTGTCCTGTCTCTTTTCCCTGGACACTCTCTTTTCCCCGGCTTGTCTCTTTCCCCTCTTTCCCCTCTCCTGTGTCTGTCACCTCACTTCACTCGGTGTCTACTTTTCCCCGCTTTCACTCGCCTCTCTCTTTTCCCTCTCATTCATCAACTCTCTCTATCTTCACTCTCTCTTCCCTGTCCTGTGTGTTTTCCCTGGACACTCTCTTTTCCCTCTTTTCCCCGGCTTGTCTCTTTCCCCTATTTCCCCTCTCCTGTGCCTGTCACCTCTCTTCATTCGGTGTGTAGATTTCCCACTTTCACTCGCCTCTCTCTTTTCCCTCTCATTCCTGAAATCTCTCTTTTCCCTTGCCTGTCGCTTTTCCCTCTTTTGCCTTTTCTCCATGAACTCTTCCCTCTTTACCCTCAGCAGTCACTTTCCCCTGCTTTCCCTCAACTCCCTCTTTTCCACCTTTTCCCTCGCTTGTCTCTTTTCCCTGTTTCCCCTCGCCTGTCTCTCTCACCTCTGTTCTCTCGGCGTTCTTTTCCCCCGCTTTCACTCGCCTTCCTCTATTCCCTCCCTTTCCTCCACTCTCTCTTTTCCCTCTCTCTTCACTGTCCTGTCTCTTTTCCCTGGAACTTCTCTTTTCCCTCTTTTCCCCTGTTTGTCTCTTTCCCCTCTTTCCCCTCTCCTGTGTCGGTCACCTCTCTTCATTCGGTGTGTAGATTTCCCACTTCCACTCGCCTCTCTCTTTTCCCTCTCATTCATCAACTCTCTCTCTCTTCACTCTCTCTTCCCTGTCCTGTCTCTTTTCCCTGGACACTCTCTTTTCCCTCTTTTCCCCTGCTTGTCTCTGTCCCCTCTTTCCCCTCTCCTGTGTCTGTCACCTCTCTTCACTCGGTGTCTACTTTTCCCTGCTTTCACTCGCCTCTCTCTTTCCCCTCTCATTCATCAACTCTCTCTTTTCACTCTCTCTTCCCAGTCATGTCTCTTTTCCCTGGAATTTCTCTTTTCCCTCTTTTCCCCGGCTTGTCTCTTTCCCCTATTTCCCCTCTCCTGTGCCTGTCACCTCTCTTCATTCGGTGTGTAGATTTCCCACTTTCACTCGCCTCTCTCTTATCCCTCTCATTCCTGAAATCTCTCTTTTCCCTTGCCTGTCGCTTTTCCCTCTTTTGCCTTTTCTCCATGAACTCTTCCCACTTTACCCTCAGCAGTCACTTTCCTCTGCTTTCCCTCAACTCCCTCTTTTCCACCTTTCCCCTCGCTTGTCTCTTTTCCCTGTTTCCCCTCGCCTGTCTCTCTCACCTCTGTTCTCTCGGCGTTCTTTTCCCCCGCTTTCACTCGCCTTCCTCTATTCCCTCCCTTTCCTCCACTCTCTCTTTTCCCTCTCTCTTCACTGTCCTGTCTCTTTTCCCTGGAACTTCTCTTTTCCCTCTTTTCCTCTGTTTGTCTCTTTCCCCTCTTTCCCCTCTCCTGTGTCGGTCACCTCTCTTCATTCGGTGTGTAGATTTCCCACTTCCACTCGCCTCTCTCTTTTCCCTCTCATTCATCAACTCTCTCTCTCTTCACTCTCTCTTCCCTGTCCTGTCTCTTTTCCCTGGACACTCTCTTTTCCCTCTTTTCCCCTGCTTGTCTCTGTCCCCTCTTTACCCTCTCCTGTGTCGGTCACCTCTCTTCACTCGCTGTGTAAATGTACCACTTTCTCTCGCCTCTCTCTTTCCCCTCTCATTCATCAACTCTCTCTTTTCACTCTCTCTTCCCAGTCATGTCTCTTTTCCCTGGAATTTCTCTTTTCCCCGGACACTCTCTTTTCCCCGGCTTGTCTCTTTCCCCTCTTTCCCCTCTCCTGTGTCTGTCACCTCTCTTCACTCGGTGTCTACTTTTCCCTGCTTTCACTCGCCTCTCTCTTTCCCCTCTCATTCATCAACTCTCTCTTTTCACTCTCTCTTCCCAGTCATGTCTCTTTTCCCTGGAATTTCTCTTTTCCCTCTTTTCCCCGGCTTGTCTCTTTCCCCTCTTTCCCCTCTCCTGTGTCTGTCACCTCTCTTCACTCGGTGTCTACTTTTCCCCGCTTTCACTCGCCTCTCTCTTTCCCCTCTCATTCATCAACTCTCTCTCTTCACTCTCTCCTCCCTGTCCTGTCTCTTTTCCCTGGACACTCTCTTTTCCCCGGACACTCTCTTTTCCTCGGCTTGTCTCTTTCCCCTCTTTCCCCTCTCCTGTGTCTGTCATCTCTCTTCACTCGGTGTCTACTTTTCCCCGCTTTCACTCGCCTCTCTCTTTCCCCTCTCATTCATCAACTCTCTCTCTTCACTCTCTCCTCCCTGTCCTGTCTCTTTTCTCTGGACACTCTCTTTTCCCCGGACACTCTCTTTTCCCCGGCTTGTCTCTTTCCCCTCTTTCCCCTCTCCTGTGTCTGTCACCTCTCTTCACTCGGTGTCTACTTTTCCCTGCTTTCACTCGCCTCTCTCTTTCCCCTCTCATTCATCAACTCTCTCTCTTCACTCTCTCCTCCCTGTCCTGTCTCTTTTCCCTGGACACTCTCTTTTCCCCGGACACTCTCTTTTCCTCGGCTTGTCTCTTTCCCCTCTTTCCCCTCTCCTGTGTCGGTCACCTCTCTTCACTCGGTGTGTAGATTTCCCACTTTCACTCGCCTCTCTCTTTTCCCTCTCATTCATCAACTCTCTCTATCTTCACTCTCTCTTCCCTGTCCTGTTTGTTTTCCCTGGACACTCTCTTTTCCCTCATTTCCCCTGCTTGTCTCTTTCCCCTATTTCCCCTCTCCTGTGTCGGTCACCTCTCTTCATTCGCTGTGTAGATTTCCCACTTTCACTCGCCTCTCTCTTTCCCCTCTCATTCATCAACTCTCTCTCTTCACTCTCTCCTCCCTGTCCTGTCTCTTTTCTCTGGACACTCTCTTTTCCCCGGACACTCTCTTTTCCCCGGCTTGTCTCTTTCCCCTCTTTCCCCTCTCCTGTGTCTGTCACCTCTCTTCACTCGGTGTCTACTTTTCCCTGCTTTCACTCGCCTCTCTCTTTCCCCTCTCATTCATCAACTCTCTCTCTTCACTCTCTCCTCCCTGTCCTGTCTCTTTTCCCTGGACACTCTCTTTTCCCCGGACACTCTCTTTTCCTCGGCTTGTCTCTTTCCCCTCTTTCCCCTCTCCTGTGTCGGTCACCTCTCTTCACTCGGTGTGTAGATTTCCCACTTTCACTCGCCTCTCTCTTTTCCCTCTCATTCATCCACTCTCTCTATCTTCACTCTCTCTTCCCTGTCCTGTGTCTTTTCCCTGGACACTCTCTTTTCCCTCATTTCCCCTGCTTGTCTCTTTCCCCTATTTCCCCTCTCCTGTGTCGGTCACCTCTCTTCATTCGCTGTGTAGATTTCCCACTTTCACTCGCCTCTCTTTTTTCCCTCTCATTCATCCACTCTCTCTCTTCACTCTCTCTTCCCAGTCATGTCTCTTTTACTTGGAATTTCTCTTTTCCCTCTTTTCCCCTGCTTGTCTCTTTCCCCTCTTTCCCCTCTCCTGTGTCTGTCACCTCACTTCATTCGGTGTGTAGATTTCCCACTTTCACTCGCCTCTCTCTTTTCCGTCTCATTCATCAACTCTCTCTCTTCACTCTCTCCTCCCTGTCCTGTCTCTTTTCCCTGGACACTCTCTTTTCCCCGGCTTGTCTCTTTCCCCTCTTTCCCCTCTCCTGTGTCTGTCACCTCTCTTCACTCGGTGTCTACTTTTCCCCGCTTTCACTCGCCTCTCTCTTTTCCCTCTCATTCATCAACTCTCTCTCTCTTCACTCTCTCTTCCCTGTCCTGTCTCTTTTCCCTGGACACTCTCTTTTCCCTCTTTTCCCCTGCTTGTCTCTGTCCCCTCTTTCCCCTCTCCTGTGTCGGTCACCTCTCTTCACTCGCTGTGTAAATGTCCCACTTTCTCTCGCCTCTCTCTTTCCCCTCTCATTCATCAACTCTCTCTTTTCACTCTCTCTTCCCAGTCATGTCGCTTTTCTCTGGACACTCTCTTTTCCCCGGACACTCTCTTTTCCCCGGCTTGTCTCTTTCCCCTCTTTCCCCTCTCCTGTGTCTGTCACCTCTCTTCACTCGGTGTCTACTTTTCCCTGCTTTCACTCGCCTCTCTCTTTCCCCTCTCATTCATCAACTCTCTCTCTTCACTCTCTCTTCACTGTCCTGTCTCTTTTCCCTGGAACTTCTCTTTTCCCTCTTTTCCTCTGTTTGTCTCTTTCCCCTCTTTCCCCTCTCCTGTGTCTGTCACCTCTCTTCACTCGGTGTCTACTTTTCCCTGCTTTCACTCGCCTCTCTCTTTCCCCTCTCATTCATCAACTCTCTCTTTTCACTCTCTCTTCCCAGTCATGTCTCTTTTCCCTGGAATTTCTCTTTTCCCTCTTTTCCCCGGCTTGTCTCTTTCCCCTCTTTCCCTCTCCTGTGTCTGTCACCTCTCTTCACTCGGTGTCTACTTTTCCCCGCTTCCACTCGCCTCTCTCTTTTCCCTCTCATTCATCAACTCTCTCTCTCTTCACTCTCTCTTCCCTGTCCTGTCTCTTTTCCCTGGACACTCTCTTTTCCCTCTTTTCCCCTGCTTGTCTCTGTCCCCTCTTTCCCCTCTCCTGTGTCGGTCACCTCTCTTCACTCGCTGTGTAAATGTCCCACTTTCTCTCGCCTCTCTCTTTCCCCTCTCATTCATCAACTCTCTCTCTTCACTCTCTCCTCCCTGTCCTGTCTCTTTTCCCTGGACACTCTCTTTTCCCCGGCTTGTCTCTTTCCCCTCTTTCCCCTCTCCTGTGTCTGTCACCTCACTTCACTCGGTGTCTACTTTTCCCCGCTTTCACTCGCCTCTCTCTTTTCCCTCTCATTCATCAACTCTCTCTATCTTCACTCTCTCTTCCCTGTCCTGTGTGTTTTCCCTGGACACTCTCTTTTCCCTCTTTTCCCCGGCTTGTCTCTTTCCCCTATTTCCCCTCTCCTGTGCCTGTCACCTCTCTTCATTCGGTGTGTAGATTTCCCACTTTCACTCGCCTCTCTCTTTTCCCTCTCATTCCTGAAATCTCTCTTTTCCCTTGCCTGTCGCTTTTCCCTCTTTTGCCTTTTCTCCATGAACTCTTCCCTCTTTACCCTCAGCAGTCACTTTCCCCTGCTTTCCCTCAACTCCCTCTTTTCCACCTTTTCCCTCGCTTGTCTCTTTTCCCTGTTTCCCCTCGCCTGTCTCTCTCACCTCTGTTCTCTCGGCGTTCTTTTCCCCCGCTTTCACTCGCCTTCCTCTATTCCCTCCCTTTCCTCCACTCTCTCTTTTCCCTCTCTCTTCACTGTCCTGTCTCTTTTCCCTGGAACTTCTCTTTTCCCTCTTTTCCCCTGTTTGTCTCTTTCCCCTCTTTCCCCTCTCCTGTGTCGGTCACCTCTCTTCATTCGGTGTGTAGATTTCCCACTTCCACTCGCCTCTCTCTTTTCCCTCTCATTCATCAACTCTCTCTCTCTTCACTCTCTCTTCCCTGTCCTGTCTCTTTTCCCTGGACACTCTCTTTTCCCTCTTTTCCCCTGCTTGTCTCTGTCCCCTCTTTCCCCTCTCCTGTGTCTGTCACCTCTCTTCACTCGGTGTCTACTTTTCCCTGCTTTCACTCGCCTCTCTCTTTCCCCTCTCATTCATCAACTCTCTCTTTTCACTCTCTCTTCCCAGTCATGTCTCTTTTCCCTGGAATTTCTCTTTTCCCTCTTTTCCCCGGCTTGTCTCTTTCCCCTATTTCCCCTCTCCTGTGCCTGTCACCTCTCTTCATTCGGTGTGTAGATTTCCCACTTTCACTCGCCTCTCTCTTATCCCTCTCATTCCTGAAATCTCTCTTTTCCCTTGCCTGTCGCTTTTCCCTCTTTTGCCTTTTCTCCATGAACTCTTCCCACTTTACCCTCAGCAGTCACTTTCCTCTGCTTTCCCTCAACTCCCTCTTTTCCACCTTTCCCCTCGCTTGTCTCTTTTCCCTGTTTCCCCTCGCCTGTCTCTCTCACCTCTGTTCTCTCGGCGTTCTTTTCCCCCGCTTTCACTCGCCTTCCTCTATTCCCTCCCTTTCCTCCACTCTCTCTTTTCCCTCTCTCTTCACTGTCCTGTCTCTTTTCCCTGGAACTTCTCTTTTCCCTCTTTTCCTCTGTTTGTCTCTTTCCCCTCTTTCCCCTCTCCTGTGTCGGTCACCTCTCTTCATTCGGTGTGTAGATTTCCCACTTCCACTCGCCTCTCTCTTTTCCCTCTCATTCATCAACTCTCTCTCTCTTCACTCTCTCTTCCCTGTCCTGTCTCTTTTCCCTGGACACTCTCTTTTCCCTCTTTTCCCCTGCTTGTCTCTGTCCCCTCTTTACCCTCTCCTGTGTCGGTCACCTCTCTTCACTCGCTGTGTAAATGTACCACTTTCTCTCGCCTCTCTCTTTCCCCTCTCATTCATCAACTCTCTCTTTTCACTCTCTCTTCCCAGTCATGTCTCTTTTCCCTGGAATTTCTCTTTTCCCCGGACACTCTCTTTTCCCCGGCTTGTCTCTTTCCCCTCTTTCCCCTCTCCTGTGTCTGTCACCTCTCTTCACTCGGTGTCTACTTTTCCCTGCTTTCACTCGCCTCTCTCTTTCCCCTCTCATTCATCAACTCTCTCTTTTCACTCTCTCTTCCCAGTCATGTCTCTTTTCCCTGGAATTTCTCTTTTCCCTCTTTTCCCCGGCTTGTCTCTTTCCCCTCTTTCCCCTCTCCTGTGTCTGTCACCTCTCTTCACTCGGTGTCTACTTTTCCCCGCTTTCACTCGCCTCTCTCTTTCCCCTCTCATTCATCAACTCTCTCTCTTCACTCTCTCCTCCCTGTCCTGTCTCTTTTCCCTGGACACTCTCTTTTCCCCGGACACTCTCTTTTCCTCGGCTTGTCTCTTTCCCCTCTTTCCCCTCTCCTGTGTCTGTCATCTCTCTTCACTCGGTGTCTACTTTTCCCCGCTTTCACTCGCCTCTCTCTTTCCCCTCTCATTCATCAACTCTCTCTCTTCACTCTCTCCTCCCTGTCCTGTCTCTTTTCTCTGGACACTCTCTTTTCCCCGGACACTCTCTTTTCCCCGGCTTGTCTCTTTCCCCTCTTTCCCCTCTCCTGTGTCTGTCACCTCTCTTCACTCGGTGTCTACTTTTCCCTGCTTTCACTCGCCTCTCTCTTTCCCCTCTCATTCATCAACTCTCTCTCTTCACTCTCTCCTCCCTGTCCTGTCTCTTTTCCCTGGACACTCTCTTTTCCCCGGACACTCTCTTTTCCTCGGCTTGTCTCTTTCCCCTCTTTCCCCTCTCCTGTGTCGGTCACCTCTCTTCACTCGGTGTGTAGATTTCCCACTTTCACTCGCCTCTCTCTTTTCCCTCTCATTCATCAACTCTCTCTATCTTCACTCTCTCTTCCCTGTCCTGTTTGTTTTCCCTGGACACTCTCTTTTCCCTCATTTCCCCTGCTTGTCTCTTTCCCCTATTTCCCCTCTCCTGTGTCGGTCACCTCTCTTCATTCGCTGTGTAGATTTCCCACTTTCACTCGCCTCTCTTTTTTCCCTCTCATTCATCCACTCTCTCTCTTCACTCTCTCCTCCCTGTCCTGTCTCTTTTCCCTGGACACTCTCTTTTCCCCGGCTTGTCTCTTTCCCCTCTTTCCCCTCTCCTGTGTCTGTCACCTCTCTTCACTCGGTGTCTACTTTTCCCCGCTTTCACTCCTCTCTCTCTTTTCCCTCTCATTCATCAACTCTCTCTATCTTCACTCTCTCTTCCCTGTCCTGTGTGTTTTCCCTGGACACTCTCTTTTCCCTCGTTTCCCCGGCTTGTCTCTTTCCCCTATTTCCCCTCTCCTGTGCCTGTCACCTCTCTTCATTCGGTGTGTAGATTTCCCACTTTCACTCGCCTCTCTCTTTTCCCTCTCATTCCTGAAATCTCTCTTTTCCCTTGCCTGTCGCTTTTCCCTCTTTTGCCTTTTCTCCATGAACTCTTCCCTCTTCACCCTCAGCAGTCACTTTCCCCTGCTTTCCCTCAACTCCCTCTTTTCCACCTTTTCCCTCGCTTGTCTCTTTTCCCTGTTTCCCCTCGCCTGTCTCTCTCACCTCTGTTCTCTCGGCGTTCTTTTCCCCCGCTTTCACTCGCCTTCCTCTATTCCCTCCCTTTCCTCCACTCTCTCTTTTCCCTCTCTCTTCACTGTCCTGTCTCTTTTCCCTGGAACTTCTCTTTTCCCTCTTTTCCTCTGTTTGTCTCTTTCCCCTCTTTCCCCTCTCCTGTGTCGGTCACCTCTCTTCATTCGGTGTGTAGATTTCCCACTTCCACTCGCCTCTCTCTTTTCCCTCTCATTCATCAACTCTCTCTCTCTTCACTCTCTCTTCCCTGTCCTGTCTCTTTTCCCTGGACACTCTCTTTTCCCTCTTTTCCCCTGCTTGTCTCTGTCCCCTCTTTCCCCTCTCCTGTGTCGGTCACCTCTCTTCACTCGCTGTGTAAATGTCCCACTTTCTCTCGCCTCTCTCTTTCCCCTCTCATTCATCAACTCTCTCTTTTCACTCTCTCTTCCCAGTCATGTCGCTTTTCTCTGGACACTCTCTTTTCCCCGGACACTCTCTTTTCCCCGGCTTGTCTCTTTCCCCTCTTTCCCCTCTCCTGTGTCTGTCACCTCTCTTCACTCGGTGTCTACTTTTCCCTGCTTTCACTCGCCTCTCTCTTTCCCCTCTCATTCATCAACTCTCTCTCTTCACTCTCTTCTCCCTGTCCTGTCTCTTTTCCCTGGACACTCTCTTTTCCCCGGACACTCTCTTTTCCTCGGCTTGTCTCTTTCCCCTCTTTCCCCTCTCCTGTGTCGGTCACCTCTCTTCACTCGGTGTGTAGATTTCCCACTTTCACTCGCCTCTCTCTTTTCCCTCTCATTCATCCACTCTCTCTATCTTCACTCTCTCCTCCCTGTCCTGTCTCTTTTCCCTGGACACTCTCTTTTCCCCGGACACTCTCTTTTCCCCTGCTTGTCTCTTTCCCCTATTTCCCCTCTCCTGTGTCGGTCACCTCTCTTCATTCGCTGTGTAGATTTCCCACTTTCACTCGCCTCTCTTTTTTCCCTCTCATTCATCCACTCTCTCTCTTCACTCTCTCTTCCCAGTCATGTCTCTTTTCCCTGGAATTTCTCTTTTCCCTCTTTTCCCCTGCTTGTCTCTTTCCCATATTTCCCCTCTCCTGTGTCTGTCACCTCTCTTCACTCGGTGTGTAGATTTCCCACTTTCACTCGCCTCTCTCTTTTCCGTCTCATTCATCAACTCTCTCTCTTCACTCTCTCCTCCCTGTCCTGTCTCTTTTCCCTGGACACTCTCTTTTCCCCGGCTTGTCTCTTTCCCCTCTTTCCCCTCTCCTGTGTCTGTCACCTCACTTCACTCGGTGTCTACTTTTCCCCGCTTTCACTCGCCTCTCTCTTTTCCCTCTCATTCATCAACTCTCTCTATCTTCACTCTCTCTTCCCTGTCCTGTGTGTTTTCCCTGGACACTCTCTTTTCCCTCTTTTCCCCGGCTTGTCTCTTTCCCCTATTTCCCCTCTCCTGTGCCTGTCACCTCTCTTCATTCGGTGTGTAGATTTCCCACTTTCACTCGCCTCTCTCTTTTCCCTCTCATTCCTGAAATCTCTCTTTTCCCTTGCCTGTCGCTTTTCCCTCTTTTGCCTTTTCTCCATGAACTCTTCCCTCTTTACCCTCAGCAGTCACTTTCCCCTGCTTTCCCTCAACTCCCTCTTTTCCAACTTTTCCCTCGCTTGTCTCTTTTCCCTGTTTCCCCTCGCCTGTCTCTCTCACCTCTGTTCTCTCGGCGTTCTTTTCCCCCGCTTTCACTCGCCTTCCTCTATTCCCTCCCTTTCCTCCACTCTCTCTTTTCCCTCTCTCTTCACTGTCCTGTCTCTTTTCCCTGGAACTTCTCTTTTCCCTCTTTTCCTCTGTTTGTCTCTTTCCCCTCTTTCCCCTCTCCTGTGTCGGTCACCTCTCTTCATTCGGTGTGTAGATTTCCCACTTCCACTCGCCTCTCTCTTTTCCCTCTCATTCATCAACTCTCTCTCTCTTCACTCTCTCTTCCCTGTCCTGTCTCTCTTCCCTGGACACTCTCTTTTCCCTCTTTTCCCCTGCTTGTCTCTGTCCCCTCTTTCCCCTCTCCTGTGTCTGTCACCTCTCTTCACTCGGTGTCTACTTTTCCCTGCTTTCACTCGCCTCTCTCTTTCCCCTCTCATTCATCAACTCTCTCTTTTCACTCTCTCTTCCCAGTCATGTCTCTTTTCCCTGGAATTTCTCTTTTCCCTCTTTTCCCCGGCTTGTCTCTTTCCCCTATTTCCCCTCTCCTGTGCCTGTCACCTCTCTTCATTCGGTGTGTAGATTTCCCACTTTCACTCGCCTCTCTCTTATCCCTCTCATTCCTGAAATCTCTCTTTTCCCTTGCCTGTCGCTTTTCCCTCTTTTGCCTTTTCTCCATGAACTCTTCCCACTTTACCCTCAGCAGTCACTTTCCCCTGCTTTCCCTCAACTCCCTCTTTTCCACCTTTTCCCTCGCTTGTCTCTTTTCCCTGTTTCCCCTCGCCTGTCTCTCTCACCTCTGTTCTCTCGGCGTTCTTTTCCCCCGCTTTCACTCGCCTTCCTCTATTCCCTCCCTTTCCTCCACTCTCTCTTTTCCCTCTCTCTTCACTGTCCTGTCTCTTTTCCCTGCAACTTCTCTTTTCCCTCTTTTCCTCTGTTTGTCTCTTTCCCCTCTTTCCCCTCTCCTGTGTCGGTCACCTCTCTTCATTCGGTGTGTAGATTTCCCACTTCCACTCGCCTCTCTCTTTTCCCTCTCATTCATCAACTCTCTCTCTCTTCACTCTCTCTTCCCTGTCCTGTCTCTCTTCCCTGGACACTCTCTTTTCCCTCTTTTCCCCTGCTTGTCTCTGTCCCCTCTTTACCCTCTCCTGTGTCTGTCACCTCTCTTCACTCGGTGTCTACTTTTCCCTGCTTTCACTCGCCTCTCTCTTTCCCCTCTCATTCATCAACTCTGTCTTTTCACTCTCTCTTCCCAGTCATGTCTCTTTTCCCTGGAATTTCTCTTTTCCCTCTTTTCCCCGGCTTGTCTCTTTCCCCTATTTCCCCTCTCCTGTGTCTGTCACCTCTCTTCACTCGGTGTCTACTTTTCCCTGCTTTCACTCGCCTCTCTCTTTCCCCTCTCATTCATCAACTCTCTCTCTTCACTCTCTCCTCCCTGTCCTGTCTCTTTTCCCTGGACACTCTCTTTTCCCTGGACACTCTCTTTTCCCTCTTTTCCCCTGCTTGTCTCTGTCCCCTCTTTCCCCTCTCCTGTGTCGGTCACCTCTCTTCATTCGGTGTGTAAATGTCCCACGTTCTCTCGCCTCTCTCTTTCCCCTCTCATTCATCAACTCTGTCTTTTCACTCTCTCTTCCCTGTCCTGTCTCTTTTCCCTGGAATTTCTCTTTTCCCTCTTTTCCTCTGTTTGTCTCTTTCCCCTCTTTCCCCTCTCCTGTGTCGGTCACCTCTCTTCATTCGGTGTGTAGATTTCCCACTTTCTCTCGCCTCTCTCTTTCCCCTCTCATTCATCAACTCTCTCTTTTCACTCTCTCTTCCCAGTCATGTCTCTTTTCCCTGGAATTTCTCTTTTCCCTCTTTTCCCCGGCTTGTCTCTTTCCCCTCTTTCCCCTCTCCTGTGTCTGTCACCTCTCTTCACTCGGTGTCTACTTTTCCCTGCTTTCACTCGCCTCTCTCTTTTCCCTCTCATTCATCAACTCTCTCTCTTCACTCTCTCCTCCCTGTCCTGTCTCTTTTCCCTGGACACTCTCTTTTCCCCGGACACTCTCTTTTCCCCGGCTTGTCTCTTTCCCCTATTTCCCCTCTCCTGTGCCGGTCACCTCTCTTCATTCGGTGTGTAGATTTCCCACTTTCACTCGCCTCTCTCTTTTCCCTCTCGTTCCTGAAATCTCTCTTTTCCCTTGCCTGTCGCTTTTCCCTCTTTTGCCTTTTCTCCATGAACTCTTCCCTCTTTACCCTCAGCAGTCACTTTCCCCTGCTTTCCCTCAACTCCCTCTTTTCCACCTTTTCCCTCGCTTGTCTCTTTTCCCTGTTTCCCCTCGCCTGTGTCTCTCACCTCTGTTCTCTCGGCCTTCTTTTCCCCCGATTTCACTCGCCTTCCTCTATTCCCTCCCTTTCCTCCACTCTCTCTTTTCCCTCTCTCTTCACTGTCCTGTCTCTTTTCCCTGCAACTTCTCTTTTCCCTCTTTTCCTCTGTTTGTCTCTTTCCCCTCTTTCCCCTCTCCTGTGTCGGTCACCTCTCTTCATTCGGTGTGTAGATTTCCCACTTCCACTCGCCTCTCTCTTTTCCCTCTCATTCATCAACTCTCTCTCTCTTCACTCTCTCTTCCCTGTCCTGTCTCTTTTCCCTGGACACTCTCTTTTCCCTCTTTTCCCCTGCTTGTCTCTGTCCCCTCTTTCCCCTCTCCTGTGTCGGTCACCTCTCTTCACTCGCTGTGTAAATGTCCCACTTTCTCTCGCCTCTCTCTTTCCCCTCTCATTCATCAACTCTCTCTTTTCACTCTCTCTTCCCAGTCATGTCTCTTTTCTCTGGACACTCTCTTTTCCCCGGACACTCTCTTTTCCCCGGCTTGTCTCTTTCCCCTCTCCTGTGTCTGTCACCTCTCTTCACTCGGTGTCTACTTTTCCCTGCTTTCACTCGCCTCTCTCTTTCCCCTCTCATTCATCAACTCTCTCTCTTCACTCTCTCCTCCCTGTCCTGTCTCTTTTCCCTGGACACTCTCTTTTCCCTGGACACTCTCTTTTCCCTCTTTTCCCCTGCTTGTCTCTGTCCCCTCTTTCCCCTCTCCTGTGTCGGTCACCTCTCTTCATTCGGTGTGTAAATGTCCCACGTTCTCTCGCCTCTCTCTTTCCCCTCTCATTCATCAACTCTGTCTTTTCACTCTCTCTTCCCTGTCCTGTCTCTTTTCCCTGGAATTTCTCTTTTCCCTCTTTTCCTCTGTTTGTCTCTTTCCCCTCTTTCCCCTCTCCTGTGTCGGTCACCTCTCTTCATTCGGTGTGTAGATTTCCCACTTTCTCTCGCCTCTCTCTTTCCCCTCTCATTCATCAACTCTCTCTTTTCACTCTCTCTTCCCAGTCATGTCTCTTTTCCCTGGAATTTCTCTTTTCCCTCTTTTCCCCGGCTTGTCTCTTTCCCCTCTTTCCCCTCTCCTGTGTCGGTCACCTCTCTTCACTCGCTGTGTAAATGTCCCACTTTCACTCGCCTCTCTCTTTCCCCTCTCATTCATCAACTCTCTCTTTTCACTCTCTCTTCCCAGTCATGTCTCTTTTCCCTGGAATTTCTCTTTTCCCTCTTTTCCCCGGCTTGTCTCTTTCCCCTATTTCCCCTCTCCTGTGCCTGTCACCTCTCTTCATTCGGTGTGTAGATTTCCCACTTTCACTCGCCTCTCTCTTTTCCCTCTCGTTCCTGAAATCTCTCTTTTCCCTTGCCTGTCGCTTTTCCCTCTTTTGCCTTTTCTCCATGAACTCTTCCCTCTTTACCCTCAGCAGTCACTTTCCCCTGCTTTCCCTCAACTCCCTCTTTTCCACCTTTTCCCTCGCTTGTCTCTTTTCCCTGTTTCCCCTCGCCTGTGTCTCTCACCTCTGTTCTCTCGGCCTTCTTTTCCCCCGATTTCACTCGCCTTCCTCTATTCCCTCCCTTTCCTCCACTCTCTCTTTTCCCTCTCTCTTCACTGTCCTGTCTCTTTTCCCTGCAACTTCTCTTTTCCCTCTTTTCCTCTGTTTGTCTCTTTCCCCTCTTTCCCCTCTCCTGTGTCGGTCACCTCTCTTCATTCGGTGTGTAGATTTCCCACTTCCACTCGCCTCTCTCTTTTCC
This sequence comes from Haliaeetus albicilla, assembly GCF_947461875.1. NCBI lineage: Eukaryota > Metazoa > Chordata > Aves > Accipitriformes > Accipitridae > Haliaeetus > Haliaeetus albicilla. Next base: position 340,169 of record NW_027212424.1, on the reverse strand, counting down.
CTCTCATTCATCAACTCTCTCTCTCTTCACTCTCTCTTCCCTGTCCTGTCTCTTTTCCCTGGACACTCTCTTTTCCCTCTTTTCCCCTGCTTGTCTCTGTCCCCTCTTTCCCCTCTCCTGTGTCGGTCACCTCTCTTCACTCGCTGTGTAAATGTCCCACTTTCTCTCGCCTCTCTCTTTCCCCTCTCATTCATCAACTCTCTCTTTTCACTCTCTCTTCCCAGTCATGTCTCTTTTCTCTGGACACTCTCTTTTCCCCGGACACTCTCTTTTCCCCGGCTTGTCTCTTTCCCCTCTTTCCCCTCTCCTGTGTCTGTCACCTCTCTTCACTCGGTGTCTACTTTTCCCTGCTTTCACTCGCCTCTCTCTTTCCCCTCTCATTCATCAACTCTCTCTTTTCACTCTCTCTTCCCAGTCATGTCTCTTTTCCCTGGACACTCTCTTTTCCCTCTTTTCCCCTGCTTGTCTCTGTCCCCTCTTTACCCTCTCCTGTGTCGGTCACCTCTCTTCACTCGCTGTGTAAATGTCCCACTTTCTCTCGCCTCTCTCTTTCCCCTCTCATTCATCAACTCTCTCTTTTCACTCTCTCTTCCCAGTCATGTCTCTTTTCTCTGGACACTCTCTTTTCCCCGGACACTCTCTTTTCCCCGGCTTGTCTCTTTCCCCTCTTTCCCCTCTCCTGTGTCTGTCACCTCTCTTCACTCGGTGTCTACTTTTCCCTGCTTTCACTCGCCTCTCTCTTTCCCCTCTCATTCATCAACTCTCTCTTTTCACTCTCTCTTCCCAGTCATGTCTCTTTTCCCTGGAATTTCTCTTTTCCCTCTTTTCCCCGGCTTGTCTCTTTCCCCTATTTCCCCTCTCCTGTGCCTGTCACCTCTCTTCATTCGGTGTGTAGATTTCCCACTTTCACTCGCCTCTCTCTTTTCCCTCTCATTCCTGAAATCTCTCTTTTCCCTTGCCTGTCGCTTTTCCCTCTTTTGCCTTTTCTCCATGAACTCTTCCCTCTTTACCCTCAGCAGTCACTTTCCCCTGCTTTCCCTCAACTCCCTCTTTTCCACCTTTTCCCTCGCTTGTCTCTTTTCCCTGTTTCCCCTCGCCTGTCTCTCTCACCTCTGTTCTCTCGGCGTTCTTTTCCCCCGCTTTCACTCGCCTTCCTCTATTCCCTCCCTTTCCTCCACTCTCTCTTTTCCCTCTCTCTTCACTGTCCTGTCTCTTTTCCCTGGAACTTCTCTTTTCCCTCTTTTCCTCTGTTTGTCTCTTTCCCCTCTTTCCCCTCTCCTGTGTCGGTCACCTCTCTTCATTCGGTGTGTAGATTTCCCACTTCCACTCGCCTCTCTCTTTTCCCTCATTCATCAACTCTCTCTCTCTTCACTCTCTCTTCCCTGTCCTGTCTCTTTTCCCTGGACACTCTCTTTTCCCTCTTTTCCCCTGCTTGTCTCTGTCCCCTCTTTACCCTCTCCTGTGTCTGTCACCTCTCTTCACTCGGTGTCTACTTTTCCCTGCTTTCACTCGCCTCTCTCTTTCCCCTCTCATTCATCAACTCTGTCTTTTCACTCTCTCTTCCCAGTCATGTCTCTTTTCCCTGGAATTTCTCTTTTCCCTCTTTTCCCCGGCTTGTCTCTTTCCCCTATTTCCCCTCTCCTGTGTCTGTCACCTCTCTTCTCTCGGTGTCTACTTTTCCCTGCTTTCACTCGCCTCTCTCTTTCCCCTCTCATTCATCAACTCTCTCTCTTCACTCTCTCCTCCCTGTCCTGTCTCTTTTCCCTGGACACTCTCTTTTCCCTGGACACTCTCTTTTCCCTCTTTTCCCCTGCTTGTCTCTGTCCCCTCTTTCCCCTCTCCTGTGTCGGTCACCTCTCTTCATTCGGTGTGTAAATGTCCCACGTTCTCTCGCCTCTCTCTTTCCCCTCTCATTCATCAACTCTGTCTTTTCACTCTCTCTTCCCTGTCCTGTCTCTTTTCCCTTGAATTTCTCTTTTCCCTCTTTTCCTCTGTTTGTATCTTTCCCCTCTTTCCCCTCTCCTGTGTCGGTCACCTCTCTTCATTCGGTGTGTAGATTTCCCACTTTCTCTCGCCTCTCTCTTTCCCCTCTCATTCATCAACTCTCTCTTTTCACTCTCTCTTCCCAGTCATGTCTCTTTTCCCTGGAATTTCTCTTTTCCCTCTTTTCCCCGGCTTGTCTCTTTCCCCTCTTTCCCCTCTCCTGTGTCGGTCACCTCTCTTCACTCGGTGTCTACTTTTCCCTGCTTTCACTCGCCTCTCTCTTTTCCCTCTCATTCATCAACTCTCTCTCTTCACTCTCTCCTCCCTGTCCTGTCTCTTTTCCCTGGACACTCTCTTTTCCCCGGACACTCTCTTTTCCCCGGCTTGTCTCTTTCCCCTATTTCCCCTCTCCTGTGCCTGTCACCTCTCTTCATTCGGTGTGTAGATTTCCCACTTTCACTCGCCTCTCTCTTTTCCCTCTCGTTCCTGAAATCTCTCTTTTCCCTTGCCTGTCGCTTTTCCCTCTTTTGCCTTTTCTCCATGAACTCTTCCCTCTTTACCCTCAGCAGTCACTTTCCCCTGCTTTCCCTCAACTCCCTCTTTTCCACCTTTTCCCTCGCTTGTCTCTTTTCCCTGTTTCCCCTCGCCTGTGTCTCTCACCTCTGTTCTCTCGGCCTTCTTTTCCCCCGATTTCACTCGCCTTCCTCTATTCCCTCCCTTTCCTCCACTCTCTCTTTTCCCTCTCTCTTCACTGTCCTGTCTCTTTTCCCTGGAATTTCTCTTTTCCCTCTTTTCCTCTGCTTGTCTCTGTCCCCTCTTTCCCCTCTCCTGTGTCGGTCACCTCTCTTCATTCGGTGTGTAGATTTCCCACTTTTTCTCGCCTCTCTCTTTCCCCTCTCAGTCATCAACTCTCTCTTTTCACTTTCTCTTCCCTGTCCTGTCTCTTTTCCCTGGACAGTCTCTTTTCCCTCTTTTCCCCTGCTTGTCTCTGTCCCCTCTTTCCCCTCTCCTGTGTCGGTCACCTCTCTTCACTCGGTGTCTACTTTTCCCTGCTTTCACTCGCCTCTCTCTTTCCCCTCTCATTCATCAACTCTCTCTCTTCACTCTCTCCTCCCTGTCCTGTCTCTTTTCCCTGGACACTCTCTTTTCCCTGGACACTCTCTTTTCCCTCTTTTCCCCTGCTTGTCTCTGTCCCCTCTTTCCCCTCTCCTGTGTCGGTCACCTCTCTTCATTCGGTGTGTAGATTTCCCACTTTTTCTCGCCTCTCTCTTTCCCCTCTCAGTCATCAACTCTCTCTTTTCACTCTCTCTTCCCAGTCATGTCTCTTTTCCCTGGAATTTCTCTTTTCCCTCTTTTCCCCGGCTTGTCTCTTTCCCCTCTTTCCCCTCTCCTGTGTCTGTCACCTCTCTTCACTCGGTGTCTACTTTTCCCTGCTTTCACTCGCCTCTCTCTTTCCCCTCTCATTCATCAACTCTCTCTCTTCACTCTCTCCTCCCTGTCCTGTCTCTTTTCCCTGGACACTCTCTTTTCCCCGGACACTCTCTTTTCCTCGGCTTGTCTCTTTCCCCTCTTTCCCCTCTCCTGTGTCGGTCACCTCTCTTCACTCGGTGTGTAGATTTCCCACTTTCACTCGCCTCTCTCTTTTCCCTCTCATTCATCAACTCTCTCTATCTTCACTCTCTCTTCCCTGTCCTGTGTCTTTTCCCTGGACACTCTCTTTTCCCTCATTTCCCCTGCTTGTCTCTTTCCCCTATTTCCCCTCTCCTGTGTCGGTCACCTCTCTTCATTCGCTGTGTAGATTTCCCACTTTCACTCGCCTCTCTTTTTTCCCTCTCATTCATCCACTCTCTCTCTTCACTCTCTCTTCCCAGTCATGTCTCTTTTACCTGGAATTTCTCTTTTCCCTCTTTTCCCCGGCTTGTCTCTTTCCCCTCTTTCCCCTCTCCTGTGTCGGTCACCTCACTTCATTCGGTGTGTAGATTTCCCACTTTCACTCGCCTCTCTCTTTTCCGTCTCATTCATCAACTCTCTCTCTTCACTCTCTCCTCCCTGTCCTGTCTCTTTTCCCTGGACACTCTCTTTTCCCCGGCTTGTCTCTTTCCCCTCTTTCCCCTCTCCTGTGTCTGTCACCTCTCTTCACTCGGTGTCTACTTTTCCCCGCTTTCACTCGCCTCTCTCTTTTCCCTCTCATTCATCAACTCTCTCTATCTTCACTCTCTCTTCCCTGTCCTGTGTGTTTTCCCTGGACACTCTCTTTTCCCTCGTTTCCCCGGCTTGTCTCTTTCCCCTATTTCCCCTCTCCTGTGCCTGTCACCTCTCTTCATTCGGTGTGTAGATTTCCCACTTTCACTCGCCTCTCTCTTTTCCCTCTCATTCCTGAAATCTCTCTTTTCCCTTGCCTGTCGCTTTTCCCTCTTTTGCCTTTTCTCCATGAACTCTTCCCTCTTCACCCTCAGCAGTCACTTTCCCCTGCTTTCCCTCAACTCCCTCTTTTCCACCTTTTCCCTCGCTTGTCTCTTTTCCCTGTTTCCCCTCGCCTGTGTCTCTCACCTCTGTTCTCTCGGCCTTCTTTTCCCCCGATTTCACTCGCCTTCCTCTATTCCCTCCCTTTCCTCCACTCTCTCTTTTCCCTCTCTCTTCACTGTCCTGTCTCTTTTCCTTGGAATTTCTCTTTTCCCTCTTTTCCTCTGCTTGTCTCTGTCCCCTCTTTCCCCTCTCCTGTGTCGGTCACCTCTCTTCATTCGGTGTGTAGATTTCCCACTTTTTCTCGCCTCTCTCTTTCCCCTCTCAGTCATCAACTCTCTCTTTTCACTCTCTCTTCCCTGTCCTGTCTCTTTTCCCTGGACAGTCTCTTTTCCCTCTTTTCCCCTGCTTGTCTCTGTCCCCTCTTTCCCCTCTCCTGTGTCGGTCACCTCTCTTCACTCGGTGTCTACTTTTCCCTGCTTTCACTCGCCTCTCTCTTTCCCCTCTCATTCATCAACTCTCTCTCTTCACTCTCTCCTCCCTGTCCTGTCTCTTTTCCCTGGACACTCTCTTTTCCCTGGACACTCTCTTTTCCCTCTTTTCCCCTGCTTGTCTCTGTCCCCTCTTTCCCCTCTCCTGTGTCGGTCACCTCTCTTCATTCGGTGTGTAGATTTCCCACTTTTTCTCGCCTCTCTCTTTCCCCTCTCAGTCATCAACTCTCTCTTTTCACTCTCTCTTCCCAGTCATGTCTCTTTTCCCTGGAATTTCTCTTTTCCCTCTTTTCCCCGGCTTGTCTCTTTCCCCTCTTTCCCCTCTCCTGTGTCTGTCACCTCTCTTCACTCGGTGTCTACTTTTCCCTGCTTTCACTCGCCTCTCTCTTTCCCCTCTCATTCATCAACTCTCTCTCTTCACTCTCTCCTCCCTGTCCTGTCTCTTTTCCCTGGACACTCTCTTTTCCCCGGACACTCTCTTTTCCTCGGCTTGTCTCTTTCCCCTCTTTCCCCTCTCCTGTGTCGGTCACCTCTCTTCACTCGGTGTGTAGATTTCCCACTTTCACTCGCCTCTCTCTTTTCCCTCTCATTCATCAACTCTCTCTATCTTCACTCTCTCTTCCCTGTCCTGTGTCTTTTCCCTGGACACTCTCTTTTCCCTCATTTCCCCTGCTTGTCTCTTTCCCCTATTTCCCCTCTCCTGTGTCGGTCACCTCTCTTCATTCGCTGTGTAGATTTCCCACTTTCACTCGCCTCTCTTTTTTCCCTCTCATTCATCCACTCTCTCTCTTCACTCTCTCTTCCCAGTCATGTCTCTTTTACCTGGAATTTCTCTTTTCCCTCTTTTCCCCTGCTTGTCTCTTTCCCCTCTTTCCCCTCTCCTGTGTCGGTCACCTCACTTCATTCGGTGTGTAGATTTCCCACTTTCACTCGCCTCTCTCTTTTCCGTCTCATTCATCAACTCTCTCTCTTCACTCTCTCCTCCCTGTCCTGTCTCTTTTCCCTGGACACTCTCTTTTCCCCGGCTTGTCTCTTTCCCCTCTTTCCCCTCTCCTGTGTCTGTCACCTCTCTTCACTCGGTGTCTACTTTTCCCCGCTTTCACTCGCCTCTCTCTTTTCCCTCTCATTCATCAACTCTCTCTATCTTCACTCTCTCTTCCCTGTCCTGTGTGTTTTCCCTGGACACTCTCTTTTCCCTCGTTTCCCCGGCTTGTCTCTTTCCCCTATTTCCCCTCTCCTGTGCCTGTCACCTCTCTTCATTCGGTGTGTAGATTTCCCACTTTCACTCGCCTCTCTCTTTTCCCTCTCATTCCTGAAATCTCTCTTTTCCCTTGCCTGTCGCTTTTCCCTCTTTTGCCTTTTCTCCATGAACTCTTCCCTCTTCACCCTCAGCAGTCACTTTCCCCTGCTTTCCCTCAACTCCCTCTTTTCCACCTTTTCCCTCGCTTGTCTCTTTTCCCTGTTTCCCCTCGCCTGTCTCTCTCACCTCTGTTCTCTCGGCGTTCTTTTCCCCCGCTTTCACTCGCCTTCCTCTATTCCCTCCCTTTCCTCCACTCTCTCTCTTCACTCTCTCTTCCCTGTCCTGTCTCTTTTCCCTGGACACTCTCTTTTCCCTCTTTTCCCCTGCTTGTCTCTGTCCCCTCTTTCCCCTCTCCTGTGTCGGTCACCTCTCTTCACTCGCTGTGTAAATGTCCCACTTTCTCTCGCCTCTCTCTTTCCCCTCTCATTCATCAACTCTCTCTTTTCACTCTCTCTTCCCAGTCATGTCGCTTTTCTCTGGACACTCTCTTTTCCCCGGACACTCTCTTTTCCCCGGCTTGTCTCTTTCCCCTCTTTCCCCTCTCCTGTGTCGGTCACCTCTCTTCACTCGGTGTGTAGATTTCCCACTTTCACTCGCCTCTCTCCTTTCCCTCTCATTCATCAACTCTCTCTATCTTCACTCTCTCTTCCCTGTCCTGTGTCTTTTCCCTGGACACTCTCTTTTCCCTCATTTCCCCTGCTTGTCTCTTTCCCCTATTTCCCCTCTCCTGTGTCGGTCACCACTCTTCATTCGCTGTGTAGATTTCCCACTTTCACTCGCCTCTCTTTTTTCCCTCTCATTCATCCACTCTCTCTCTTCACTCTCTCTTCCCAGTCATGTCTCTTTTCCCTGGAATTTCTCTTTTCCCTCTTTTCCCCTGCTTGTCTCTTTCCCCTCTTTCCCCTCTCCTGTGTCGGTCACCTCACTTCATTCGGTGTGTAGATTTCCCACTTTCACTCGCCTCTCTCTTTTCCGTCTCATTCATCAACTCTCTCTCTTCACTCTCTCCTCCCTGTCCTGTCTCTTTTCCCTGGACACTCTCTTTTCCCCGGCTTGTCTCTTTACCCTCTTTCCCCTCTCATGTGTCTGTCACCTCTCTTCACTCGGTGTCTACTTTTCCCCGCTTTCACTCGCCTCTCTCTTTTCCCTCTCATTCATCAACTCTCTCTATCTTCACTCTCTCTTCCCTGTCCTGTGTGTTTTCCCTGGACACTCTCTTTTCCCTCTTTTCCCCGGCTTGTCTCTTTCCCCTATTTCCCCTCTCCTGTGCCTGTCACCTCTCTTCATTCGGTGTGTAGATTTCCCACTTTCACTCGCCTCTCTCTTTTCCCTCTCATTCCTGAAATCTCTCTTTTCCCTTGCCTGTCGCTTTTCCCTCTTTTGCCTTTTCTCCATGAACTCTTCCCTCTTTACCCTCAGCAGTCACTTTCCCCTGCTTTCCCTCAACTCCCTCTTTTCCACCTTTTCCCTCGCTTGTCTCTTTTCCCTGTTTCCCCTCGCCTGTCTCTCTCACCTCTGTTCTCTCGGCGTTCTTTTCCCCCGCTTTCACTCGCCTCTCTCTTTTCCCTCTCATTCATCAACTCTCTCTTTTCCCTCTCTCTTCACTGTCCTGTCTCTTTTCCCTGGAACTTCTCTTTTCCCTCTTTTCCTCTGTTTGTCTCTTTCCCCCCTTTCCCCTCTCCTGTGTCGGTCACCTCTCTTCATTCGGTGTGTAGATTTCCCACTTCCACTCGCCTCTCTCTTTTCCCTCTCATTCATCAACTCTCTCTCTCTTCACTCTCTCTTCCCTGTCCTGTCTCTTTTCCCTGGACACTCTCTTTTCCCTCTTTTCCCCTGCTTGTCTCTGTCCCCTCTTTCCCCTCTCCTGTGTCGGTCACCTCTCTTCACTCGCTGTGTAAATGTCCCACTTTCTCTCGCCTCTCTCTTTCCCCTCTCATTCATCAACTCTCTCTTTTCACTCTCTCTTCCCAGTCATGTCTCTTTTCTCTGGACACTCTCTTTTCCCCGGACACTCTCTTTTCCCCGGCTTGTCTCTTTCCCCTCTTTCCCCTCTCCTGTGTCTGTCACCTCTCTTCACTCGGTGTCTACTTTTCCCTGCTTTCACTCGCCTCTCTCTTTCCCCTCTCATTCATCAACTCTCTCTTTTCACTCTCTCTTCCCAGTCATGTCTCTTTTCCCTGGAATTTCTCTTTTCCCTCTTTTCCCCGGCTTGTCTCTTTCCCCTCTTTCCCCTCTCCTGTGTCTGTCACCTCTCTTCACTCGGTGTCTACTTTTCCCCGCTTTCACTCGCCTCTCTCTTTCCCCTCTCATTCATCAACTCTCTCTCTTCACTCTCTCCTCCCTGTCCTGTCTCTTTTCCCTGGACACTCTCTTTTCCCCGGACACTCTCTTTTCCTCGGCTTGTCTCTTTCCCCTCTTTCCCCTCTCCTGTGTCGGTCACCTCTCTTCACTCGGTGTGTAGATTTCCCACTTTCACTCGCCTCTCTCTTTTCCCTCTCATTCATCAACTCTCTCTATCTTCACTCTCTCTTCCCTGTCCTGTGTCTTTTCCCTGGACACTCTCTTTTCCCTCATTTCCCCTGCTTGTCTCTTTCCCCTATTTCCCCTCTCCTGTGTCGGTCACCACTCTTCATTCGCTGTGTAGATTTCCCACTTTCACTCGCCTCTCTTTTTTCCCTCTCATTCATCCACTCTCTCTCTTCACTCTCTCTTCCCAGTCATGTCTCTTTTACCTGGAATTTCTCTTTTCCCTCTTTTCCCCTGCTTGTCTCTTTCCCCTCTTTCCCCTCTCCTGTGTCTGTCACCTCACTTCATTCGGTGTGTAGATTTCCCACTTTCACTCGCCTCTCTCTTTTCCGTCTCATTCATCAACTCTCTCTCTTCACTCTCTCCTCCCTGTCCTGTCTCTTTTCCCTGGACACTCTCTTTTCCCCGGCTTGTCTCTTTCCCCTCTTTCCCCTCTCATGTGTCTGTCACCTCACTTCACTCGGTGTCTAATATTCCCCGCTTTCACTCGCCTCTCTCTTTTCCCTCTCATTCATCAACTCTCTCTATGTTCACTCTCTCTTCCCTGTCCTGTGTGTTTTCCCTGGACACTCTCTTTTCCCTCTTTTCCCCGGCTTGTCTCTTTCCCCTATTTCCCCTCTCCTGTGCCTGTCACCTCTCTTCATTCGGTGTGTAGATTTCCCACTTTCACTCGCCTCTCTCTTTTCCCTCTCATTCCTGAAATCTTTCTTTTCCCTTGCCTGTCGCTTTTCCCTCTTTTGCCTTTTCTCCATGAACTCTTCCCTCTTTACCCTCAGCAGTCACTTTCCCCTGCTTTCCCTCAACTCCCTCTTTTCCACCTTTTCCCTCGCTTGTCTCTTTTCCCTGTTTCCCCTCGCCTGTCTCTCTCACCTCTGTTCTCTCGGCGTTCTTTTCCCCCGCTTTCACTCGCCTCTCTCTTTTCCCTCTCATTCATCAACTCTCTCTTTTCCCTCTCTCTTCCCTGTCCTGTCTCCTTTCCCTGGACACTCTCTTTTCCCTCTTTTCCCCTGCTTGTCTCTGTCCCCTCTTTCCCCTCTCCTGTGTCGGTCACCTCTCTTCACTCGCTGTGTAAATGTCCCACTTTCTCTCGCCTCTCTCTTTCCCCTCTCATTCATCAACTCTCTCTTTTCACTCTCTCTTCCCAGTCATGTCTCTTTTCTCTGGACACTCTCTTTTCCCCGGACACTCTCTTTTCCCCGGCTTGTCTCTTTCCCCTCTTTACCCTCTCCTGTGTCGGTCAGCTCTCTTCACTCGGTGTCTACTTTTCCCTGCTTTCACTCGCCACTCTCTTTCCCCTCTCATTCATCAACTCTCTCTTTTCACTCTCTCTTCCCAGTCATGTCTCTTTTCCCTGGAATTTCTCTTTTCCCTCTTTTCCCTGGCTTGTCTCTTTCCCCTCTTTCCCCTCTCCTGTGTCTGTCACCTCTCTTCACTCGGTGTCTACTTTTCCCTGCTTTCACTCGCCTCTCTCTTTCCCCTCTCATTCATCAACTCTCTCTCTTCACTCTCTCCTCCCTGTCCTGTCTGTTTTCCCTGGACACTCTCTTTTCCCCGGACACTCTCTTTTCCTCGGCTTGTCTCTTTCCCTTCTTTCCCCTCTCCTGTGTCGGTCACCTCTCTTCACTCGGTGTGTAGATTTCCCACTTTCACTCGCCTCTCTCTTTTCCCTCTCATTCATCAACTCTCTCTATCTTCACTCTCTCTTCCCTGTCCTGTGTCTTTTCCCTGGACACTCTCTTTTCCCTCATTTCCCCTGCTTGTCTCTTTCCCCTATTTCCCCTCTCCTGTGTCGGTCACCACTCTTCATTCGCTGTGTAGATTTCCCACTTCCACTCGCCTCTCTTTTTTCCCTCTCATTCATCCACTCTCTCTCTTCACTCTCTCTTCCCAGTCATGTCTCTTTTACCTGGAATTTCTCTTTTCCCTCTTTTCCCCTGCTTGTCTCTTTCCCCTCTCCTGTGTCTGTCACCTCACTTCATTCGGTGTGTAGATTTCCCACTTTCACTCGCCTCTCTCTTTTCCCTCTCATTCATCAACTCTCTCTCTTCACTCTCTCCTCCCTGTCCTGTCTCTTTTCCCTGGGCTCTCTCTTTTCCCCGGCTTGTCTCTTTCCCCTCTTTCCCCTCTCCTGTGTCTGTCACCTCACTTCACTCGGTGTCTACTTTTCCCCGCTTTCACTCGCCTCTCTCTTTTCCCTCTCATTCATCAACTCTCTCTATCTTCACTCTCTCTTCCCTGTCCTGTGTGTTTTCCCTGGACACTCTCTTTTCCCTCTTTTCCCCGGCTTGTCTCTTTCCCCTATTTCCCCTCTCCTGTGCCTGTCACCTCTCTTCATTCGGTGTGTAGATTTCCCATTTTCACTCGCCTCTCTCTTTTCCCTCTCATTCCTGAAATCTCTCTTTTCCCTTGCCTGTCGCTTTTCCCTCTTTTGCCTTTTCTCCATGAACTCTTCCCACTTTACCCTCAGCAGTCACTTTCCCCTGCTTTCCCTCAACTCCCTCTTTTCCACCTTTTCCCTCGCTTGTCTCTTTTCCCTGTTTCCCCTCGCCTGTCTCTCTCACCTCTGTTCTCTCGGCGTTCTTTTCCCCCGCTTTCACTCGCCTTCCTCTATTCCCTCCCTTTCCTCCACTCTCTCTTTTCCCTCTCTCTTCACTGTCCTGTCTCTTTTCCCTGGAACTTCTCTTTTCCCTCTTTTCCTCTGTTTGTCTCTTTCCCCTCTTTCCCCTCTCCTGTGTCGGTCACCTCTCTTCATTCGGTGTGTAGATTTCCCACTTCCACTCGCCTCTCTCTTTTCCCTCTCATTCATCAACTCTCTCTCTCTTCACTCTCTCTTCCCTGTCCTGTCTCTTTTCCCTGGACACTCTCTTTTCCCTCTTTTCCCCTGCTTGTCTCTGTCCCCTCTTTCCCCTCTCCTGTGTCGGTCACCTCTCTTCACTCGCTGTGTAAATGTACCACTTTCTCTCGCCTCTCTCTTTCCCCTCTCATTCATCAACTCTCTCTTTTCACTCTCTCTTCCCAGTCATGTCTCTTTTCCCTGGAATTTCTCTTTTCCCTCTTTTCCCCGGCTTGTCTCTTTCCCCTCTTTCCCCTCTCCTGTGTCGGTCACCTCTCTTCACTCGGTGTCTACTTTTCCCTGCTTTCACTCGCCTCTCTCTTTTCCCTCTCATTCATCAACTCTCTCTCTTCACTCTCTCCTCCCTGTCCTGTCTCTTTTCCCTGGACACTCTCTTTTCCCCGGACACTCTCTTTTCCCCGGCTTGTCTCTTTCCCCTATTTCCCCTCTCCTGTGCCTGTCACCTCTCTTCATTCGGTGTGTAGATTTCCCACTTTCACTCGCCTCTCTCTTTTCCCTCTCGTTCCTGAAATCTCTCTTTTCCCTTGCCTGTCGCTTTTCCCTCTTTTGCCTTTTCTCCATGAACTCTTCCCTCTTTACCCTCAGCAGTCACTTTCCCCTGCTTTCCCTCAACTCCCTCTTTTCCACCTTTTCCCTCGCTTGTCTCTTTTCCCTGTTTCCCCTCGCCTGTGTCTCTCACCTCTGTTCTCTCGGCCTTCTTTTCCCCCGATTTCACTCGCCTTCCTCTATTCCCTCCCTTTCCTCCACTCTCTCTTTTCCCTCTCTCTTCACTGTCCTGTCTCTTTTCCCTGGAATTTCTCTTTTCCCTCTTTTCCTCTGCTTGTCTCTGTCCCCTCTTTCCCCTCTCCTGTGTCGGTCACCTCTCTTCATTCGGTGTGTAGATTTCCCACTTTTTCTCGCCTCTCTCTTTCCCCTCTCAGTCATCAACTCTCTCTTTTCACTTTCTCTTCCCTGTCCTGTCTCTTTTCCCTGGACAGTCTCTTTTCCCTCTTTTCCCCTGCTTGTCTCTGTCCCCTCTTTCCCCTCTCCTGTGTCGGTCACCTCTCTTCACTCGGTGTCTACTTTTCCCTGCTTTCACTCGCCTCTCTCTTTCCCCTCTCATTCATCAACTCTCTCTCTTCACTCTCTCCTCCCTGTCCTGTCTCTTTTCCCTGGACACTCTCTTTTCCCTGGACACTCTCTTTTCCCTCTTTTCCCCTGCTTGTCTCTGTCCCCTCTTTCCCCTCTCCTGTGTCGGTCACCTCTCTTCATTCGGTGTGTAGATTTCCCACTTTTTCTCGCCTCTCTCTTTCCCCTCTCAGTCATCAACTCTCTCTTTTCACTCTCTCTTCCCAGTCATGTCTCTTTTCCCTGGAATTTCTCTTTTCCCTCTTTTCCCCGGCTTGTCTCTTTCCCCTCTTTCCCCTCTCCTGTGTCTGTCACCTCTCTTCACTCGGTGTCTACTTTTCCCTGCTTTCACTCGCCTCTCTCTTTCCCCTCTCATTCATCAACTCTCTCTCTTCACTCTCTCCTCCCTGTCCTGTCTCTTTTCCCTGGACACTCTCTTTTCCCCGGACACTCTCTTTTCCTCGGCTTGTCTCTTTCCCCTCTTTCCCCTCTCCTGTGTCGGTCACCTCTCTTCACTCGGTGTGTAAATGTACCACTTTCTCTCGCCTCTCTCTTTCCCCTCTCATTCATCAACTCTCTCTTTTCACTCTCTCTTCCCAGTCATGTCTCTTTTCCCTGGAATTTCTCTTTTCCCTCTTTTCCCCGGCTTGTCTCTTTCCCCTCTTTCCCCTCTCCTGTGTCGGTCACCTCTCTTCACTCGGTGTCTACTTTTCCCTGCTTTCACTCGCCTCTCTCTTTTCCCTCTCATTCATCAACTCTCTCTCTTCACTCTCTCCTCCCTGTCCTGTCTCTTTTCCCTGGACACTCTCTTTTCCCCGGACACTCTCTTTTCCCCGGCTTGTCTCTTTCCCCTATTTCCCCTCTCCTGTGCCTGTCACCTCTCTTCATTCGGTGTGTAGATTTCCCACTTTCACTCGCCTCTCTCTTTTCCCTCTCGTTCCTGAAATCTCTCTTTTCCCTTGCCTGTCGCTTTTCCCTCTTTTGCCTTTTCTCCATGAACTCTTCCCTCTTTACCCTCAGCAGTCACTTTCCCCTGCTTTCCCTCAACTCCCTCTTTTCCACCTTTTCCCTCGCTTGTCTCTTTTCCCTGTTTCCCCTCGCCTGTGTCTCTCACCTCTGTTCTCTCGGCCTTCTTTTCCCCCGATTTCACTCGCCTTCCTCTATTCCCTCCCTTTCCTCCACTCTCTCTTTTCCCTCTCTCTTCACTGTCCTGTCTCTTTTCCCTGGAATTTCTCTTTTCCCTCTTTTCCTCTGCTTGTCTCTGTCCCCTCTTTCCCCTCTCCTGTGTCGGTCACCTCTCTTCATTCGGTGTGTAGATTTCCCACTTTTTCTCGCCTCTCTCTTTCCCCTCTCAGTCATCAACTCTCTCTTTTCACTTTCTCTTCCCTGTCCTGTCTCTTTTCCCTGGACAGTCTCTTTTCCCTCTTTTCCCCTGCTTGTCTCTGTCCCCTCTTTCCCCTCTCCTGTGTCGGTCACCTCTCTTCACTCGGTGTCTACTTTTCCCTGCTTTCACTCGCCTCTCTCTTTCCCCTCTCATTCATCAACTCTCTCTCTTCACTCTCTCCTCCCTGTCCTGTCTCTTTTCCCTGGACACTCTCTTTTCCCTGGACACTCTCTTTTCCCTCTTTTCCCCTGCTTGTCTCTGTCCCCTCTTTCCCCTCTCCTGTGTCGGTCACCTCTCTTCATTCGGTGTGTAGATTTCCCACTTTTTCTCGCCTCTCTCTTTCCCCTCTCAGTCATCAACTCTCTCTTTTCACTCTCTCTTCCCAGTCATGTCTCTTTTCCCTGGAATTTCTCTTTTCCCTCTTTTCCCCGGCTTGTCTCTTTCCCCTCTTTCCCCTCTCCTGTGTCTGTCACCTCTCTTCACTCGGTGTCTACTTTTCCCTGCTTTCACTCGCCTCTCTCTTTCCCCTCTCATTCATCAACTCTCTCTCTTCACTCTCTCCTCCCTGTCCTGTCTCTTTTCCCTGGACACTCTCTTTTCCCCGGACACTCTCTTTTCCTCGGCTTGTCTCTTTCCCCTCTTTCCCCTCTCCTGTGTCGGTCACCTCTCTTCACTCGGTGTGTAGATTTCCCACTTTCACTCGCCTCTCTCTTTTCCCTCTCATTCATCAACTCTCTCTATCTTCACTCTCTCTTCCCTGTCCTGTGTCTTTTCCCTGGACACTCTCTTTTCCCTCATTTCCCCTGCTTGTCTCTTTCCCCTATTTCCCCTCTCCTGTGTCGGTCACCTCTCTTCATTCGCTGTGTAGATTTCCCACTTTCACTCGCCTCTCTTTTTTCCCTCTCATTCATCCACTCTCTCTCTTCACTCTCTCTTCCCAGTCATGTCTCTTTTACCTGGAATTTCTCTTTTCCCTCTTTTCCCCGGCTTGTCTCTTTCCCCTCTTTCCCCTCTCCTGTGTCGGTCACCTCACTTCATTCGGTGTGTAGATTTCCCACTTTCACTCGCCTCTCTCTTTTCCGTCTCATTCATCAACTCTCTCTCTTCACTCTCTCCTCCCTGTCCTGTCTCTTTTCCCTGGACACTCTCTTTTCCCCGGCTTGTCTCTTTCCCCTCTTTCCCCTCTCCTGTGTCTGTCACCTCTCTTCACTCGGTGTCTACTTTTCCCCGCTTTCACTCGCCTCTCTCTTTTCCCTCTCATTCATCAACTCTCTCTATCTTCACTCTCTCTTCCCTGTCCTGTGTGTTTTCCCTGGACACTCTCTTTTCCCTCGTTTCCCCGGCTTGTCTCTTTCCCCTATTTCCCCTCTCCTGTGCCTGTCACCTCTCTTCATTCGGTGTGTAGATTTCCCACTTTCACTCGCCTCTCTCTTTTCCCTCTCATTCCTGAAATCTCTCTTTTCCCTTGCCTGTCGCTTTTCCCTCTTTTGCCTTTTCTCCATGAACTCTTCCCTCTTCACCCTCAGCAGTCACTTTCCCCTGCTTTCCCTCAACTCCCTCTTTTCCACCTTTTCCCTCGCTTGTCTCTTTTCCCTGTTTCCCCTCGCCTGTGTCTCTCACCTCTGTTCTCTCGGCCTTCTTTTCCCCCGATTTCACTCGCCTTCCTCTATTCCCTCCCTTTCCTCCACTCTCTCTTTTCCCTCTCTCTTCACTGTCCTGTCTCTTTTCCTTGGAATTTCTCTTTTCCCTCTTTTCCTCTGCTTGTCTCTGTCCCCTCTTTCCCCTCTCCTGTGTCGGTCACCTCTCTTCATTCGGTGTGTAGATTTCCCACTTTTTCTCGCCTCTCTCTTTCCCCTCTCAGTCATCAACTCTCTCTTTTCACTTTCTCTTCCCTGTCCTGTCTCTTTTCCCTGGACAGTCTCTTTTCCCTCTTTTCCCCTGCTTGTCTCTGTCCCCTCTTTCCCCTCTCCTGTGTCGGTCACCTCTCTTCACTCGGTGTCTACTTTTCCCTGCTTTCACTCGCCTCTCTCTTTCCCCTCTCATTCATCAACTCTCTCTCTTCACTCTCTCCTCCCTGTCCTGTCTCTTTTCCCTGGACACTCTCTTTTCCCTGGACACTCTCTTTTCCCTCTTTTCCCCTGCTTGTCTCTGTCCCCTCTTTCCCCTCTCCTGTGTCGGTCACCTCTCTTCATTCGGTGTGTAGATTTCCCACTTTTTCTCGCCTCTCTCTTTCCCCTCTCAGTCATCAACTCTCTCTTTTCACTCTCTCTTCCCAGTCATGTCTCTTTTCCCTGGAATTTCTCTTTTCCCTCTTTTCCCCGGCTTGTCTCTTTCCCCTCTTTCCCCTCTCCTGTGTCTGTCACCTCTCTTCACTCGGTGTCTACTTTTCCCTGCTTTCACTCGCCTCTCTCTTTCCCCTCTCATTCATCAACTCTCTCTCTTCACTCTCTCCTCCCTGTCCTGTCTCTTTTCCCTGGACACTCTCTTTTCCCCGGACACTCTCTTTTCCTCGGCTTGTCTCTTTCCCCTCTTTCCCCTCTCCTGTGTCGGTCACCTCTCTTCACTCGGTGTGTAGATTTCCCACTTTCACTCGCCTCTCTTTTTTCCCTCTCATTCATCAACTCTCTCTCTCTTCACTCTCTCTTCCCAGTCATGTCTCTTTTACCTGGAATTTCTCTTTTCCCTCTTTTCCCCTGCTTGTCTCTTTCCCCTCTTTCCCCTCTCCTGTGTCGGTCACCTCACTTCATTCGGTGTGTAGATTTCCCACTTTCACTCGCCTCTCTCTTTTCCGTCTCATTCATCAACTCTCTCTCTTCACTCTCTCCTCCCTGTCCTGTCTCTTTTCCCTGGACACTCTCTTTTCCCCGGCTTGTCTCTTTCCCCTCTTTCCCCTCTCCTGTGTCTGTCACCTCTCTTCACTCGGTGTCTACTTTTCCCCGCTTTCACTCGCCTCTCTCTTTTCCCTCTCATTCATCAACTCTCTCTATCTTCACTCTCTCTTCCCTGTCCTGTGTGTTTTCCCTGGACACTCTCTTTTCCCTCGTTTCCCCGGCTTGTCTCTTTCCCCTATTTCCCCTCTCCTGTGCCTGTCACCTCTCTTCATTCGGTGTGTAGATTTCCCACTTTCACTCGCCTCTCTCTTTTCCCTCTCATTCCTGAAATCTCTCTTTTCCCTTGCCTGTCGCTTTTCCCTCTTTTGCCTTTTCTCCATGAACTCTTCCCTCTTCACCCTCAGCAGTCACTTTCCCCTGCTTTCCCTCAACTCCCTCTTTTCCACCTTTTCCCTCGCTTGTCTCTTTTCCCTGTTTCCCCTCGCCTGTCTCTCTCACCTCTGTTCTCTCGGCGTTCTTTTCCCCCGCTTTCACTCGCCTTCCTCTATTCCCTCCCTTTCCTCCACTCTCTCTCTTCACTCTCTCTTCCCTGTCCTGTCTCTTTTCCCTGGACACTCTCTTTTCCCTCTTTTCCCCTGCTTGTCTCTGTCCCCTCTTTCCCCTCTCCTGTGTCGGTCACCTCTCTTCACTCGCTGTGTAAATGTCCCACTTTCTCTCGCCTCTCTCTTTCCCCTCTCATTCATCAACTCTCTCTTTTCACTCTCTCTTCCCAGTCATGTCGCTTTTCTCTGGACACTCTCTTTTCCCCGGACACTCTCTTTTCCCCGGCTTGTCTCTTTCCCCTCTTTCCCCTCTCCTGTGTCTGTCACCTCTCTTCACTCGGTGTCTACTTTTCCCTGCTTTCACTCGCCTCTCTCTTTCCCCTCTCATTCATCAACTCTCTCTCTTCACTCTCTCCTCCCTGTCCTGTCTCTTTTCCCTGGACACTCTCTTTTCCCCGGACACTCTCTTTTCCTCGGCTTGTCTCTTTCCCCTCTTTCCCCTCTCCTGTGTCGGTCACCTCTCTTCACTCGGTGTGTAGATTTCCCACTTTCACTCGCCTCTCTCCTTTCCCTCTCATTCATCAACTCTCTCTATCTTCACTCTCTCTTCCCTGTCCTGTGTCTTTTCCCTGGACACTCTCTTTTCCCTCATTTCCCCTGCTTGTCTCTTTCCCCTATTTCCCCTCTCCTGTGTCGGTCACCACTCTTCATTCGCTGTGTAGATTTCCCACTTTCACTCGCCTCTCTTTTTTCCCTCTCATTCATCCACTCTCTCTCTTCACTCTCTCTTCCCAGTCATGTCTCTTTTCCCTGGAATTTCTCTTTTCCCTCTTTTCCCCTGCTTGTCTCTTTCCCCTCTTTCCCCTCTCCTGTGTCGGTCACCTCACTTCATTCGGTGTGTAGATTTCCCACTTTCACTCGCCTCTCTCTTTTCCGTCTCATTCATCAACTCTCTCTCTTCACTCTCTCCTCCCTGTCCTGTCTCTTTTCCCTGGACACTCTCTTTTCCCCGGCTTGTCTCTTTCCCCTCTTTCCCCTCTCATGTGTCTGTCACCTCTCTTCACTCGGTGTCTACTTTTCCCCGCTTTCACTCGCCTCTCTCTTTTCCCTCTCATTCATCAACTCTCTCTATCTTCACTCTCTCTTCCCTGTCCTGTGTGTTTTCCCTGGACACTCTCTTTTCCCTCTTTTCCCCGGCTTGTCTCTTTCCCCTATTTCCCCTCTCCTGTGCCTGTCACCTCTCTTCATTCGGTGTGTAGATTTCCCACTTTCACTCGCCTCTCTCTTTTCCCTCTCATTCCTGAAATCTCTCTTTTCCCTTGCCTGTCGCTTTTCCCTCTTTTGCCTTTTCTCCATGAACTCTTCCCTCTTTACCCTCAGCAGTCACTTTCCCCTGCTTTCCCTCAACTCCCTCTTTTCCACCTTTTCCCTCGCTTGTCTCTTTTCCCTGTTTCCCCTCGCCTGTCTCTCTCACCTCTGTTCTCTCGGCGTTCTTTTCCCCCGCTTTCACTCGCCTCTCTCTTTTCCCTCTCATTCATCAACTCTCTCTTTTCCCTCTCTCTTCACTGTCCTGTCTCTTTTCCCTGGAACTTCTCTTTTCCCTCTTTTCCTCTGTTTGTCTCTTTCCCCCCTTTCCCCTCTCCTGTGTCGGTCACCTCTCTTCATTCGGTGTGTAGATTTCCCACTTCCACTCGCCTCTCTCTTTTCCCTCTCATTCATCAACTCTCTCTCTCTTCACTCTCTCTTCCCTGTCCTGTCTCTTTTCCCTGGACACTCTCTTTTCCCTCTTTTCCCCTGCTTGTCTCTGTCCCCTCTTTCCCCTCTCCTGTGTCGGTCACCTCTCTTCACTCGCTGTGTAAATGTCCCACTTTCTCTCGCCTCTCTCTTTCCCCTCTCATTCATCAACTCTCTCTTTTCACTCTCTCTTCCCAGTCATGTCTCTTTTCTCTGGACACTCTCTTTTCCCCGGACACTCTCTTTTCCCCGGCTTGTCTCTTTCCCCTCTTTCCCCTCTCCTGTGTCTGTCACCTCTCTTCACTCGGTGTCTACTTTTCCCTGCTTTCACTCGCCTCTCTCTTTCCCCTCTCATTCATCAACTCTCTCTTTTCACTCTCTCTTCCCAGTCATGTCTCTTTTCCCTGGAATTTCTCTTTTCCCTCTTTTCCCCGGCTTGTCTCTTTCCCCTCTTTCCCCTCTCCTGTGTCTGTCACCTCTCTTCACTCGGTGTCTACTTTTCCCCGCTTTCACTCGCCTCTCTCTTTCCCCTCTCATTCATCAACTCTCTCTCTTCACTCTCTCCTCCCTGTCCTGTCTCTTTTCCCTGGACACTCTCTTTTCCCCGGACACTCTCTTTTCCTCGGCTTGTCTCTTTCCCCTCTTTCCCCTCTCCTGTGTCGGTCACCTCTCTTCACTCGGTGTGTAGATTTCCCACTTTCACTCGCCTCTCTCTTTTCCCTCTCATTCATCAACTCTCTCTATCTTCACTCTCTCTTCCCTGTCCTGTGTCTTTTCCCTGGACACTCTCTTTTCCCTCATTTCCCCTGCTTGTCTCTTTCCCCTATTTCCCCTCTCCTGTGTCGGTCACCACTCTTCATTCGCTGTGTAGATTTCCCACTTTCACTCGCCTCTCTTTTTTCCCTCTCATTCATCCACTCTCTCTCTTCACTCTCTCTTCCCAGTCATGTCTCTTTTACCTGGAATTTCTCTTTTCCCTCTTTTCCCCTGCTTGTCTCTTTCCCCTCTTTCCCCTCTCCTGTGTCTGTCACCTCACTTCATTCGGTGTGTAGATTTCCCACTTTCACTCGCCTCTCTCTTTTCCGTCTCATTCATCAACTCTCTCTCTTCACTCTCTCCTCCCTGTCCTGTCTCTTTTCCCTGGACACTCTCTTTTCCCCGGCTTGTCTCTTTCCCCTCTTTCCCCTCTCATGTGTCTGTCACCTCACTTCACTCGGTGTCTAATATTCCCCGCTTTCACTCGCCTCTCTCTTTTCCCTCTCATTCATCAACTCTCTCTATGTTCACTCTCTCTTCCCTGTCCTGTGTGTTTTCCCTGGACACTCTCTTTTCCCTCTTTTCCCCGGCTTGTCTCTTTCCCCTATTTCCCCTCTCCTGTGCCTGTCACCTCTCTTCATTCGGTGTGTAGATTTCCCACTTTCACTCGCCTCTCTCTTTTCCCTCTCATTCCTGAAATCTTTCTTTTCCCTTGCCTGTCGCTTTTCCCTCTTTTGCCTTTTCTCCATGAACTCTTCCCTCTTTACCCTCAGCAGTCACTTTCCCCTGCTTTCCCTCAACTCCCTCTTTTCCACCTTTTCCCTCGCTTGTCTCTTTTCCCTGTTTCCCCTCGCCTGTCTCTCTCACCTCTGTTCTCTCGGCGTTCTTTTCCCCCGCTTTCACTCGCCTCTCTCTTTTCCCTCTCATTCATCAACTCTCTCTTTTCCCTCTCTCTTCCCTGTCCTGTCTCTTTTCCCTGGACACTCTCTTTTCCCTCTTTTCCCCTGCTTGTCTCTGTCCCCTCTTTCCCCTCTCCTGTGTCGGTCACCTCTCTTCACTCGCTGTGTAAATGTCCCACTTTCTCTCGCCTCTCTCTTTCCCCTCTCATTCATCAACTCTCTCTTTTCACTCTCTCTTCCCAGTCATGTCTCTTTTCTCTGGACACTCTCTTTTCCCCGGACACTCTCTTTTCCCCGGCTTGTCTCTTTCCCCTCTTTACCCTCTCCTGTGTCGGTCACCTCTCTTCACTCGGTGTCTACTTTTCCCTGCTTTCACTCGCCACTCTCTTTCCCCTCTCATTCATCAACTCTCTCTTTTCACTCTCTCTTCCCAGTCATGTCTCTTTTCCCTGGAATTTCTCTTTTCCCTCTTTTCCCTGGCTTGTCTCTTTCCCCTCTTTCCCCTCTCCTGTGTCTGTCACCTCTCTTCACTCGGTGTCTACTTTTCCCTGCTTTCACTCGCCTCTCTCTTTCCCCTCTCATTCATCAACTCTCTCTCTTCACTCTCTCCTCCCTGTCCTGTCTGTTTTCCCTGGACACTCTCTTTTCCCCGGACACTCTCTTTTCCTCGGCTTGTCTCTTTCCCTTCTTTCCCCTCTCCTGTGTCGGTCACCTCTCTTCACTCGGTGTGTAGATTTCCCACTTTCACTCGCCTCTCTCTTTTCCCTCTCATTCATCAACTCTCTCTATCTTCACTCTCTCTTCCCTGTCCTGTGTCTTTTCCCTGGACACTCTCTTTTCCCTCATTTCCCCTGCTTGTCTCTTTCCCCTATTTCCCCTCTCCTGTGTCGGTCACCACTCTTCATTCGCTGTGTAGATTTCCCACTTCCACTCGCCTCTCTTTTTTCCCTCTCATTCATCCACTCTCTCTCTTCACTCTCTCTTCCCAGTCATGTCTCTTTTACCTGGAATTTCTCTTTTCCCTCTTTTCCCCTGCTTGTCTCTTTCCCCTCTCCTGTGTCTGTCACCTCACTTCATTCGGTGTGTAGATTTCCCACTTTCACTCGCCTCTCTCTTTTCCCTCTCATTCATCAACTCTCTCTCTTCACTCTCTCCTCCCTGTCCTGTCTCTTTTCCCTGGGCTCTCTCTTTTCCCTCTTTTCCCCTGCTGGTCTCTTTCCCCTCTTTCCCCTCTCCTGTGTCGGTCACCTCTCTTCATTCGGTGTGTAGATTTCCCACTTCCACTCGCCTCTCTCTTTTCCCTCTCATTCATCAACTCTCTCTCTCTTCACTCTCTCTTCCCTGTCCTGTCTCTTTTCCCTGGACACTCTCTTTTCCCTCTTTTCCCCTGCTTGTCTCTGTCCCCTCTTTCCCCTCTCCTGTGTCGGTCACCTCTCTTCACTCGCTGTGTAAATGTACCACTTTCTCTCGCCTCTCTCTTTCCCCTCTCATTCATCAACTCTCTCTTTTCACTCTCTCTTCCCAGTCATGTCTCTTTTCTCTGGACACTCTCTTTTCCCCGGACACTCTCTTTTCCCCGGCTTGTCTCTTTCCCCTCTTTCCCCTCTCCTGTGTCTGTCACCTCTCTTCACTCGGTGTCTACTTTTCCCCGCTTTCACTCGCCTCTCTCTTTCCCCTCTCATTCATCAACTCTCTCTCTTCACTCTCTCCTCCCTGTCCTGTCTCTTTTCCCTGGACACTCTCTTTTCCCCGGACACTCTCTTTTCCTCGGCTTGTCTCTTTCCCCTCTTTCCCCTCTCCTGTGTCGGTCACCTCTCTTCACTCGGTGTGTAGATTTCCCACTTTCACTCGCCTCTCTCTTTTCCCTCTCATTCATCAACTCTCTCTATCTTCACTCTCTCTTCCCTGTCCTGTGTCTTTTCCCTGGACACTCTCTTTTCCCTCATTTCCCCTGCTTGTCTCTTTCCCCTATTTCCCCTCTCCTGTGTCGGTCACCACTCTTCATTCGCTGTGTAGATTTCCCACTTTCACTCACCTCTCTTTTTTCCCTCTCATTCATCCACTCTCTCTCTTCACTCTCTCTTCCCAGTCATGTCTCTTTTACCTGGAATTTCTCTTTTCCCTCTTTTCCCCTGCTTGTCTCTTTCCCCTCTTTCCCCTCTCCTGTGTCTGTCACCTCTCTTCACTCGGTGTGTAGATTTCCCACGTTCTCTCGCCTCTCTCTTTTCCGTCTCATTCATCAACTCTCTCTCTTCACTCTCTCCTCCCTGTCCTGTCTCTTTTCCCTGGACACTCTCTTTTCCCCGGCTTGTCTCTTTCCCCTCTTTCCCCTCTCATGTGTCTGTCACCTCACTTCACTCGGTGTCTAATTTTCCCCGCTTTCACTCGCCTCTCTCTTTCCCCTCTCATTCATCAACTCTCTCTATCTTCACTCTCTCTTCCCTGTCCTGTGTGTTTTCCCTGGACACTCTCTTTTCCCTCTTTTCCCCGGCTTGTCTCTTTCCCCTATTTCCCCTCTCCTGTGTCTGTCACCTCTCTTCACTCGGTGTCTACTTTTCCCTGCTTTCACTCGCCTCTCTC
The DNA here is from genome assembly GCF_947461875.1 of Haliaeetus albicilla. Classification (NCBI taxonomy): domain Eukaryota; kingdom Metazoa; phylum Chordata; class Aves; order Accipitriformes; family Accipitridae; genus Haliaeetus; species Haliaeetus albicilla. Next base: position 316,719 of record NW_027212424.1, on the reverse strand, counting down.
TTTCCCCTCTCATTCATCAACTCTCTCTTTTCACTCTCTCTTCCCAGTCATGTCTCTTTTCCCTGGAATTTCTCTTTTCCCTCTTTTCCCCGGCTTGTCTCTTTCCCCTCTTTCCCCTCTCCTGTGTCTGTCACCTCTCTTCACTCGGTGTCTACTTTTCCCCGCTTTCACTCGCCTCTCTCTTTCCCCTCTCATTCATCAACTCTCTCTCTTCACTCTCTCCTCCCTGTCCTGTCTCTTTTCCCTGGACACTCTCTTTTCCCCGGACACTCTCTTTTCCTCGGCTTGTCTCTTTCCCCTCTTTCCCCTCTCCTGTGTCGGTCACCTCTCTTCACTCGGTGTGTAGATTTCCCACTTTCACTCGCCTCTCTCTTTTCCCTCTCATTCATCAACTCTCTCTATCTTCACTCTCTCTTCCCTGTCCTGTGTCTTTTCCCTGGACACTCTCTTTTCCCTCATTTCCCCTGCTTGTCTCTTTCCCCTATTTCCCCTCTCCTGTGTCGGTCACCACTCTTCATTCGCTGTGTAGATTTCCCACTTTCACTCGCCTCTCTTTTTTCCCTCTCATTCATCAACTCTCTCTCTTCACTCTCTCTTCCCAGTCATGTCTCTTTTCCCTGGAATTTCTCTTTTCCCTCTTTTCCCCGGCTTGTCTCTTTCCCCTCTTTCCCCTCTCCTGTGTCTGTCACCTCTCTTCACTCGGTGTCTACTTTTCCCTGCTTTCACTCGCCTCTCTCTTTCCCCTCTCATTCATCAACTCTCTCTCTTCACTCTCTCCTCCCTGTCCTGTCTGTTTTCCCTGGACACTCTCTTTTCCCCGGACACTCTCTTTTCCTCGGCTTGTCTCTTTCCCTTCTTTCCCCTCTCCTGTGTCGGTCACCTCTCTTCACTCGGTGTGTAGATTTCCCACTTTCACTCGCCTCTCTCTTTTCCCTCTCATTCATCCACTCTCTCTATCTTCACTCTCTCTTCCCTGTCCTGTGTCTTTTCCCTGGACACTCTCTTTTCCCTCATTTCCCCTGCTTGTCTCTTTCCCCTATTTCCCCTCTCCTGTGTCGGTCACCACTCTTCATTCGCTGTGTAGATTTCCCACTTTCACTCGCCTCTCTTTTTTCCCTCTCATTCATCCACTCTCTCTCTTCACTCTCTCTTCCCAGTCATGTCTCTTTTACCTGGAATTTCTCTTTTCCCTCTTTTCCCCTGCTTGTCTCTTTCCCCTCTCCTGTGTCTGTCACCTCACTTCATTCGGTGTGTAGATTTCCCACTTTCACTCGCCTCTCTCTTTTCCGTCTCATTCATCAACTCTCTCTCTTCACTCTCTCCTCCCTGTCCTGTCTCTTTTCCCTGGGCTCTCTCTTTTCCCCGGCTTGTCTCTTTCCCCTCTTTCCCCTCTCCTGTGCCTGTCACCTCACTTCACTCGGTGTCTACTTTTCCCCGCTTTCACTCGCCTCTCTCTTTTCCCTCTCATTCATCAACTCTCTCTATCTTCACTCTCTCTTCCCTGTCCTGTGTGTTTTCCCTGGACACTCTCTTTTCCCTCTTTTCCCCGGCTTGTCTCTTTCCCCTATTTCCCCTCTCCTGTGCCTGTCACCTCTCTTCATTCGGTGTGTAGATTTCCCACTTCCACTCGCCTCTCTCTTTCCCCTCTCATTCATCAACTCTCTCTTTTCACTCTCTCTTCCCAGTCATGTCTCTTTTCTCTGGACACTCTCTTTTCCCCGGACACTCTCTTTTCCCCGGCTTGTCTCTTTCCCCTCTTTCCCCTCTCCTGTGTCTGTCACCTCTCTTCACTCGGTGTCTACTTTTCCCTGCTTTCACTCGCCTCTCTCTTTTCCCTCTCATTCATCAACTCTCTCTTTTCACTCTCTCTTCCCAGTCATGTCTCTTTTCCCTGGAATTTCTCTTTTCCCTCTTTTCCCCGGCTTGTCTCTTTCCCCTCTTTCCCCTCTCCTGTGTCTGTCACCTCTCTTCACTCGGTGTCTACTTTTCCCCGCTTTCACTCGCCTCTCTCTTTCCCCTCTCATTCATCAACTCTCTCTCTTCACTCTCTCCTCCCTGTCCTGTCTCTTTTCCCTGGACACTCTCTTTTCCCCGGACACTCTCTTTTCCTCGGCTTGTCTCTTTCCCCTCTTTCCCCTCTCCTGTGTCGGTCACCTCTCTTCACTCGGTGTGTAGATTTCCCACTTTCACTCGCCTCTCTCTTTTCCCTCTCATTCATCAACTCTCTCTATCTTCACTCTCTCTTCCCTGTCCTGTGTCTTTTCCCTGGACACTCTCTTTTCCCTCATTTCCCCTGCTTGTCTCTTTCCCCTATTTCCCCTCTCCTGTGTCGGTCACCACTCTTCATTCGCTGTGTAGATTTCCCACTTTCACTCGCCTCTCTTTTTTCCCTCTCATTCATCAACTCTCTCTCTTCACTCTCTCTTCCCAGTCATGTCTCTTTTCCCTGGAATTTCTCTTTTCCCTCTTTTCCCCGGCTTGTCTCTTTCCCCTCTTTCCCCTCTCCTGTGTCTGTCACCTCTCTTCACTCGGTGTCTAATTTTCCCCGCTTTCACTCGCCTCTCTCTTTTCCCTCTCATTCATCAACTCTCTCTATGTTCACTCTCTCTTCCCTGTCCTGTGTGTTTTCCCTGGACACTCTCTTTTCCCTCTTTTCCCCGGCTTGTCTCTTTCCCCTATTTCCCCTCTCCTGTGCCTGTCACCTCTCTTCATTCGGTGTGTAGATTTCCCACTTTCACTCGCCTCTCTCTTTTCCCTCTCATTCCTGAAATCTTTCTTTTCCCTTGCCTGTCGCTTTTCCCTCTTTTGCCTTTTCTCCATGAACTCTTCCCTCTTTACCCTCAGCAGTCACTTTCCCCTGCTTTCCCTCAACTCCCTCTTTTCCACCTTTTCCCTCGCTTGTCTCTTTTCCCTGTTTCCCCTCGCCTGTCTCTCTCACCTCTGTTCTCTCGGCGTTCTTTTCCCCCGCTTTCACTCGCCTCTCTCTTTTCCCTCTCATTCATCAACTCTCTCTTTTCCCTCTCTCTTCACTGTCCTGTCTCTTTTCCCTGGACACTCTCTTTTCCCTCTTTTCCCCTGCTTGTCTCTGTCCCCTCTTTCCCCTCTCCTGTGTCGGTCACCTCTCTTCATTCGGTGTGTAGATTTCCCACTTCCACTCGCCTCTCTCTTTTCCCTCTCATTCATCAAATCTCTCTCTTCACTCTCTCTTCCCTGTCCTGTCTCTTTTCCCTGGACACTCTCTTTTCCCTCTTTTCCCCTGCTTGTCTCTGTCCCCTCTTTCCCCTCTCCTGTGTCGGTCACCTCTCTTCACTCGCTGTGTAAATGTCCCACTTTCTCTCGCCTCTCTCTTTCCCCTCTCATTCATCAACTCTCTCTTTTCACTCTCTCTTCCCAGTCATGTCTCTTTTCTCTGGACACTCTCTTTTCCCCGGCTTGTCTCTTTCCCCTCTTTCCCCTCTCCTGTGTCTGTCACCTCTCTTCACTCGGTGTCTACTTTTCCCTGCTTTCACTCGCCTCTCTCTTTCCCCTCTCATTCATCAACTCTCTCTTTTCACTCTCTCTTCCCAGTCATGTCTCTTTTCCCTGGAATTTCTCTTTTCCCTCTTTTCCCCGGCTTGTCTCTTTCCCCTCTTTCCCCTCTCCTGTGTCTGTCACCTCTCTTCACTCGGTGTCTACTTTTCCCTGCTTTCACTCGCCTCTCTCTTTCCCCTCTCATTCATCAACTCTCTCTCTTCACTCTCTCCTCCCTGTCCTGTCTCTTTTCCCTGGGCTCTCTCTTTTCCCCGGCTTGTCTCTTTCCCCTCTTTCCCCTCTCCTGTGGCTGTCACCTCACTTCACTCGGTGTCTACTTTTCCCCGCTTTCACTCGCCTCTCTCTTTTCCCTCTCATTCATCAACTCTCTCTATCTTCACTCTCTCTTCCCTGTCCTGTGTGTTTTCCCTGGACACTCTCTTTTCCCTCTTTTCCCCGGCTTGTCTCTTTCCCCTATTTCCCCTCTCCTGTGCCTGTCACCTCTCTTCATTCGGTGTGTAGATTTCCCATTTTCACTCGCCTCTCTCTTTTCCCTCTCATTCCTGAAATCTCTCTTTTCCCTTGCCTGTCGCTTTTCCCTCTTTTGCCTTTTCTCCATGAACTCTTCCCTCTTCACCCTCAGCAGTCACTTTCCCCTGCTTTCCCTCAACTCCCTCTTTTCCACCTTTTCCCTCGCTTGTCTCTTTTCCCTGTTTCCCCTCGCCTGTCTCTCTCACCTCTGTTCTCTCGGCGTTCTTTTCCCCCGCTTTCACTCGCCTTCCTCTATTCCCTCCCTTTCCTCCACTCTCTCTTTTCCCTCTCTCTTCACTGTCCTGTCTCTTTTCCCTGGAACTTCTCTTTTCCCTCTTTTCCTCTGTTTGTCTCTTTCCCCTCTTTCCCCTCTCCTGTGTCGGTCACCTCTCTTCATTCGGTGTGTAGATTTCCCACTTCCACTCGCCTCTCTCTTTCCCCTCTCATTCATCAACTCTCTCTTTTCACTCTCTCTTCCCAGTCATGTCTCTTTTCTCTGGACACTCTCTTTTCCCCGGACACTCTCTTTTCCCCGGCTTGTCTCTTTCCCCTCTTTCCCCTCTCCTGTGTCTGTCACCTCTCTTCACTCGGTGTCTACTTTTCCCTGCTTTCACTCGCCTCTCTCTTTCCCCTCTCATTCATCAACTCTCTCTTTTCACTCTCTCTTCCCAGTCATGTCTCTTTTCCCTGGAATTTCTCTTTTCCCTCTTTTCCCCGGCTTGTCTCTTTCCCCTCTTTCCCCTCTCCTGTGTCTGTCACCTCTCTTCACTCGGTGTCTACTTTTCCCCGCTTTCACTCGCCTCTCTCTTTTCCCTCTCATTCATCAACTCTCTCTCTTCACTCTCTCCTCCCTGTCCTGTCTCTTTTCCCTGGACACTCTCTTTTCCCCGGACACTCTCTTTTCCTCGGCTTGTCTCTTTCCCCTCTTTCCCCTCTCCTGTGTCGGTCACCTCTCTTCACTCGGTGTGTAGATTTCCCACTTTCACTCGCCTCTCTCTTTTCCCTCTCATTCATCAACTCTCTCTATCTTCACTCTCTCTTCCCTGTCCTGTGTCTTTTCCCTGGACACTCTCTTTTCCCTCATTTCCCCTGCTTGTCTCTTTCCCCTATTTCCCCTCTCCTGTGTCGGTCACCACTCTTCATTCGCTGTGTAGATTTCCCACTTTCACTCGCCTCTCTTTTTTCCCTCTCATTCATCCACTCTCTCTCTTCACTCTCTCTTCCCAGTCATGTCTCTTTTACCTGGAATTTCTCTTTTCCCTCTTTTCCCCTGCTTGTCTCTTTCCCCTCTCCTGTGTCGGTCACCTCACTTCATTCGGTGTGTAGATTTCCCACTTTCACTCGCCTCTCTCTTTTCCGTCTCATTCATCAACTCTCTCTCTTCACTCTCTCCTCCCTGTCCTGTCTCTTTTCCCTGGGCTCTCTCTTTTCCCCGGCTTGTCTCTTTCCCCTATTTCCCCTCTCCTGTGTCTGTCACCTCACTTCACTCGGTGTCTACTTTTCCCCGCTTTCACTCGCCTCTCTCTTTTCCCTCTCATTCATCAACTCTCTCTATCTTCACTCTCTCTTCCCTGTCCTGTGTGTTTTCCCTGGACACTCTCTTTTCCCTCTTTTCCCCGGCTTGTCTCTTTCCCCTATTTCCCCTCTCCTGTGCCTGTCACCTCTCTTCATTCGGTGTGTAGATTTCCCATTTTCACTCGCCTCTCTCTTTTCCCTCTCATTCCTGAAATCTCTCTTTTCCCTTGCCTGTCGCTTTTCCCTCTTTTGCCTTTTCTCCATGAACTCTTCCCACTTTACCCTCAGCAGTCACTTTCCCCTGCTTTCCCTCAACTCCCTCTTTTCCACCTTTCCCCTCGCTTGTCTCTTTTCCCTGTTTCCCCTCGCCTGTCTCTCTCACCTCTGTTCTCTCGGCGTTCTTTTCCCCCGCTTTCACTCGCCTTCCTCTATTCCCTCCCTTTCCTCCACTCTCTCTTTTCCCTCTCTCTTCACTGTCCTGTCTCTTTTCCCTGGAACTTCTCTTTTCCCTCTTTTCCTCTGTTTGTCTCTTTCCCCTCTTTCCCCTCTCCTGTGTCGGTCACCTCTCTTCATTCGGTGTGTAGATTTCCCACTTCCACTCGCCTCTCTCTTTTCCCTCTCATTCATCAACTCTCTCTCTCTTCACTCTCTCTTCCCTGTCCTGTCTCTTTTCCCTGGACACTCTCTTTTCCCTCTTTTCCCCTGCTTGTCTCTGTCCCCTCTTTACCCTCTCCTGTGTCGGTCACCTCTCTACACTCGCTGTGTAAATGTCCCACTTTCTCTCGCCTCTCTCTTTCCCCTCTCATTCATCAACTCTCTCTTTTCACTCTCTCTTCCCAGTCATGTCTCTTTTCTCTGGACACTCTCTTTTCCCCGGACACTCTCTTTTCCCCGGCTTGTCTCTTTCCCCTCTTTCCCCTCTCCTGTGTCTGTCACCTCTCTTCACTCGGTGTCTACTTTTCCCTGCTTTCACTCGCCTCTCTCTTTCCCCTCTCATTCATCAACTCTCTCTTTTCACTCTCTCTTCCCAGTCATGTCTCTTTTCCCTGGAATTTCTCTTTTCCCTCTTTTCCCCGGCTTGTCTCTTTCCCCTCTTTCCCCTCTCCTGTGTCTGTCACCTCTCTTCACTCGGTGTCTACTTTTCCCCGCTTTCACTCGCCTCTCTCTTTTCCCTCTCATTCATCAACTCTCTCTCTTCACTCTCTCCTCCCTGTCCTGTCTCTTTTCCCCGGACACTCTCTTTTCCCCGGCTTGTCTCTTTCCCCTCTTTCCCCTCTCCTGTGTCTGTCACCTCACTTCACTCGGTGTCTACTTTTCCCCGCTTTCACTCGCCTCTCTCTTTTCCCTCTCATTCATCTACTCTCTCTATCTTCACTCTCTCTTCCCTGTCCTGTGTGTTTTCCCTGGACACTCTCTTTTCCCTCTTTTCCCCGGCTTGTCTCTTTCCCCTATTTCCCCTCTCCTGTGCCTGTCACCTCTCTTCATTCGGTGTGTAGATTTCCCACTTTCACTCGCCTCTCTCTTTTCCCTCTCATTCCTGAAATCTCTCTTTTCCCTTGCCTGTCGCTTTTCCCTCTTTTGCCTTTTCTCCATGAACTCTTCCCTCTTTACCCTCAGCAGTCACTTTCCCCTGCTTTCCCTCAACTCCCTCTTTTCCACCTTTTCCCTCGCTTGTCTCTTTTCCCTGTTTCCCCTCGCCTGTCTCTCTCACCTCTGTTCTCTCGGCGTTCTTTTCCCCCGCTTTCACTCGCCTTCCTCTATTCCCTCCCTTTCCTCCACTCTCTCTTTTCCCTCTCTCTTCACTGTCCTGTCTCTTTTCCCTGGAACTTCTCTTTTCCCTCTTTTCCTCTGTTTGTCTCTTTCCCCTCTCCTGTGTCGGTCACCTCTCTTCATTCGGTGTGTAGATTTCCCACTTCCACTCGCCTCTCTCTTTTCCCTCTCATTCATCAACTCTCTCTCTCTTCACTCTCTCTTCCCTGTCCTGTCTCTTTTCCCTGGACACTCTCTTTTCCCTCTTTTCCCCTGCTTGTCTCTGTCCCCTCTTTACCCTCTCCTGTGTCGGTCACCTCTCTACACTCGCTGTGTAAATGTCCCACTTTCTCTCGCCTCTCTCTTTCCCCTCTCATTCATCAACTCTCTCTTTTCACTCTCTCTTCCCAGTCATGTCTCTTTTCTCTGGACACTCTCTTTTCCCCGGACACTCTCTTTTCCCCGGCTTGTCTCTTTCCCCTCTTTCCCCTCTCCTGTGTCTGTCGCCTCTCTTCACTCGGTGTCTACTTTTCCCTGCTTTCACTCGCCTCTCTCTTTCCCCTCTCATTCATCAACTCTCTCTTTTCACTCTCTCTTCCCAGTCATGTCTCTTTTCCCTGGAATTTCTCTTTTCCCTCTTTTCCCCGGCTTGTCTCTTTCCCCTCTTTCCCCTCTCCTGTGTCTGTCACCTCTCTTCACTCGGTGTCTACTTTTCCCTGCTTTCACTCGCCTCTCTCTTTCCCCTCTCATTCATCAACTCTCTCTTTTCACTCTCTCTTCCCAGTCATGTCTCTTTTCCCTGGAATTTCTCTTTTCCCTCTTTTCCCCGGCTTGTCTCTTTCCCCTCTTTCCCCTCTCCTGTGTCTGTCACCTCTCTTCACTCGGTGTCTACTTTTCCCCGCTTTCACTCGCCTCTCTCTTTTCCCTCTCATTCATCAACTCTCTCTCTTCACTCTCTCCTCCCTGTCCTGTCTCTTTTCCCTGGACACTCTCTTTTCCCCGGCTTGTCTCTTTCCCCTCTTTCCCCTCTCCTGTGTCTGTCACCTCACTTCACTCGGTGTCTACTTTTCCCCGCTTTCACTCGCCTCTCTCTTTTCCCTCTCATTCATCAACTCTCTCTATCTTCACTCTCTCTTCCCTGTCCTGTGTGTTTTCCCTGGACACTCTCTTTTCCCTCTTTTCCCCGGCTTGTCTCTTTCCCCTATTTCCCCTCTCCTGTGCCTGTCACCTCTCTTCATTCGGTGTGTAGATTTCCCACTTTCACTCGCCTCTCTCTTTTCCCTCTCATTCCTGAAATCTCTCTTTTCCCTTGCCTGTCGCTTTTCCCTCTTTTGCCTTTTCTCCATGAACTCTTCCCTCTTCACCCTCAGCAGTCACTTTCCCCTGCTTTCCCTCAACTCCCTCTTTTCCACCTTTTCCCTCGCTTGTCTCTTTTCCCTGTTTCCCCTCGCCTGTCTCTCTCACCTCTGTTCTCTCGGCGTTCTTTTCCCCCGCTTTCACTCGCCTTCCTCTATTCCCTCCCTTTCCTCCACTCTCTCTTTTCCCTCTCTCTTCACTGTCCTGTCTCTTTTCCCTGGAACTTCTCTTTTCCCTCTTTTCCTCTGTTTGTCTCTTTCCCCTCTTTCCCCTCTCCTGTGTCGGTCACCTCTCTTCATTCGGTGTGTAGATTTCCCACTTCCACTCGCCTCTCTCTTTTCCCTCTCATTCATCAACTCTCTCTCTCTTCACTCTCTCTTCCCTGTCCTGTCTCTTTTCCCTGGACACTCTCTTTTCCCTCTTTTCCCCTGCTTGTCTCTGTCCCCTCTTTACCCTCTCCTGTGTCGGTCACCTCTCTACACTCGCTGTGTAAATGTCCCACTTTCTCTCGCCTCTCTCTTTCCCCTCTCATTCATCAACTCTCTCTTTTCACTCTCTCTTCCCAGTCATGTCTCTTTTCTCTGGACACTCTCTTTTCCCCGGACACTCTCTTTTCCCCGGCTTGTCTCTTTCCCCTCTTTCCCCTCTCCTGTGTCTGTCACCTCTCTTCACTCGGTGTCTACTTTTCCCTGCTTTCACTCGCCTCTCTCTTTCCCCTCTCATTCATCAACTCTCTCTTTTCACTCTCTCTTCCCTGTCCTGTCTCTTTTCCCTGGAATTTCTCTTTTCCCTCTTTTCCCCGGCTTGTCTCTTTCCCCTCTTTCCCCTCTCCTGTGTCTGTCACCTCTCTTCACTCGGTGTCTACTTTTCCCCGCTTTCACTCGCCTCTCTCTTTTCCCTCTCATTCATCAACTCTCTCTCTTCACTCTCTCCTCCCTGTCCTGTCTCTTTTCCCTGGACACTCTCTTTTCCCCGGACACTCTCTTTTCCTCGGCTTGTCTCTTTCCCCTCTTTCCCCTCTCCTGTGTCGGTCACCTCTCTTCACTCGGTGTGTAGATTTCCCACTTTCACTCGCCTCTCTCTTTTCCCTCTCATTCATCAACTCTCTCTATCTTCACTCTCTCTTCCCTGTCCTGTGTCTTTTCCCTGGACACTCTCTTTTCCCTCATTTCCCCTGCTTGTCTCTTTCCCCTATTTCCCCTCTCCTGTGTCGGTCACCACTCTTCATTCGCTGTGTAGATTTCCCACTTTCACTCGCCTCTCTTTTTTCCCTCTCATTCATCCACTCTCTCTCTTCACTCTCTCTTCCCAGTCATGTCTCTTTTACCTGGAATTTCTCTTTTCCCTCTTTTCCCCTGCTTGTCTCTTTCCCCTCTCCTGTGTCTGTCACCTCACTTCATTCGGTGTGTAGATTTCCCACTTTCACTCGCCTCTCTCTTTTCCGTCTCATTCATCAACTCTCTCTCTTCACTCTCTCCTCCCTGTCCTGTCTCTTTTCCCTGGGCTCTCTCTTTTCCCCGGCTTGTCTCTTTCCCCTCTTTCCCCTCTCCTGTGTCTGTCACCTCACTTCACTCGGTGTCTACTTTTCCCCGCTTTCACTCGCCTCTCTCTTTTCCCTCTCATTCATCAACTCTCTCTATCTTCACTCTCTCTTCCCTGTCCTGTGTGTTTTCCCTGGACACTCTCTTTTCCCTCTTTTCCCCGGCTTGTCTCTTTCCCCTATTTCCCCTCTCCTGTGCCTGTCACCTCTCTTCATTCGGTGTGTAGATTTCCCACTTTCACTCGCCTCTCTCTTTTCCCTCTCATTCCTGAAATCTCTCTTTTCCCTTGCCTGTCGCTTTTCCCTCTTTTGCCTTTTCTCCATGAACTCTTCCCTCTTTACCCTCAGCAGTCACTTTCCCCTGCTTTCCCTCAACTCCCTCTTTTCCACCTTTTCCCTCGCTTGTCTCTTTTCCCTGTTTCCCCTCGCCTGTCTCTCTCACCTCTGTTCTCTCGGCGTTCTTTTCCCCCGCTTTCACTCGCCTTCCTCTATTCCCTCCCTTTCCTCCACTCTCTCTTTTCCCTCTCTCTTCACTGTCCTGTCTCTTTTCCCTGGAACTTCTCTTTTCCCTCTTTTCCTCTGTTTGTCTCTTTCCCCTCTTTCCCCTCTCCTGTGTCGGTCACCTCTCTTCATTCGGTGTGTAGATTTCCCACTTCCACTCGCCTCTCTCTTTTCCCTCTCATTCATCAACTCTCTCTCTCTTCACTCTCTCTTCCCTGTCCTGTCTCTTTTCCCTGGACACTCTCTTTTCCCTCTTTTCCCCTGCTTGTCTCTGTCCCCTCTTTACCCTCTCCTGTGTCGGTCACCTCTCTACACTCGCTGTGTAAATGTCCCACTTTCTCTCGCCTCTCTCTTTCCCCTCTCATTCATCAACTCTCTCTTTTCACTCTCTCTTCCCAGTCATGTCTCTTTTCTCTGGACACTCTCTTTTCCCCGGACACTCTCTTTTCCCCGGCTTGTCTCTTTCCCCTCTTTCCCCTCTCCTGTGTCTGTCACCTCTCTTCACTCGGTGTCTACTTTTCCCTGCTTTCACTCGCCTCTCTCTTTCCCCTCTCATTCATCAACTCTCTCTTTTCACTCTCTCTTCCCAGTCATGTCTCTTTTCCCTGGAATTTCTCTTTTCCCCGGACACTCTCTTTTCCTCGGCTTGTCTCTTTCCCCTCTTTCCCCTCTCCTGTGTCGGTCACCTCTCTTCACTCGGTGTGTAGATTTCCCACTTTCACTCGCCTCTCTCTTTTCCCTCTCATTCATCAACTCTCTCTCTTCACTCTCTCCTCCCTGTCCTGTCTCTTTTCCCTGGACACTCTCTTTTCCCTCTTTTCCCCTGCTTGTCTCTGTCCCCTCTTTCCCCTCTCCTGTGTCGGTCACCTCTCTTCATTCGGTGTGTAAATGTCCCACGTTCTCTCGCCTCTCTCTTTCCCCTCTCATTCATCAACTCTGTCTTTTCACTCTCTCTTCCCTGTCCTGTCTCTTTTCCCTGGAATTTCTCTTTTCCCTCTTTTCCTCTGTTTGTCTCTTTCCCCTCTTTCCCCTCTCCTGTGTCGGTCACCTCTCTTCATTCGGTGTGTAGATTTCCCACTTCCACTCGCCTCTCTCTTTTCCCTCTCATTCATCAACTCTCTCTCTCTTCACTCTCTCTTCCCTGTCCTGTCTCTTTTCCCTGGACACTCTCTTTTCCCTCTTTTCCCCTGCTTGTCTCTGTCCCCTCTTTACCCTCTCCTGTGTCGGTCACCTCTCTTCACTCGCTGTGTAAATGTCCCACTTTCTCTCGCCTCTCTCTTTCCCCTCTCATTCATCAACTCTCTCTTTTCACTCTCTCTTCCCAGTCATGTCTCTTTTCTCTGGACACTCTCTTTTCCCCGGACACTCTCTTTTCCCCGGCTTGTCTCTTTCCCCTCTTTCCCCTCTCCTGTGTCTGTCACCTCTCTTCACTCGGTGTCTACTTTTCCCTGCTTTCACTCGCCTCTCTCTTTCCCCTCTCATTCATCAACTCTGTCTTTTCACTCTCTCTTCCCAGTCATGTCTCTTTTCCCTGGAATTTCTCTTTTCCCTCTTTTCCCCGGCTTGTCTCTTTCCCCTATTTCCCCTCTCCTGTGCCTGTCACCTCTCTTCATTCGGTGTGTAGATTTCCCACTTTCACTCGCCTCTCTCTTTTCCCTCTCATTCCTGAAATCTCTCTTTTCCCTTGCCTGTCGCTTTTCCCTCTTTTGCCTTTTCTCCATGAACTCTTCCCTCTTTACCCTCAGCAGTCACTTTCCCCTGCTTTCCCTCAACTCCCTCTTTTCCACCTTTCCCCTCGCCTGTCTCTCTCACCTCTGTTCTCTCGGCCTTCTTTTCCCCCGCTTTCACTCGCCTCTCTCTTTTCCCTCTCATTCATCAACTCTCTCTTTTCCCTCTCTCTTCACTGTCCTGTCTCTTTTCCCTGGAATTTCTCTTTTCCCTCTTTTCCTCTGTTTGTCTCTTTCCCCTCTTTCCCCTCTCCCGTGTCGGTCACCTCTCTTCATTCGGTGTGTAGATTTCCCACTTTCTCTCGCCTCTCTCTTTCCCCTCTCATTCATCAACTCTCTCTTTTCACTCTCTCTTCCCAGTCATGTCTCTTTTCCCTGGAATTTCTCTTTTCCCTCTTTTCCCCGGCTTGTCTCTTTCCCCTCTTTCCCCTCTCCTGTGTCTGTCACCTCTCTTCACTCGGTGTCTACTTTTCCCTGCTTTCACTCGCCTCTCTCTTTCCCCTCTCATTCATCAACTCTCTCTCTTCACTCTCTCCTCTCTGTCCTGTCTCTTTTCCCTGGACACTCTCTTTTCCCCGGACACTCTCTTTTCCCCGGCTTGTCTCTTTCCCCTATTTCCCCTCTCCTGTGCCTGTCACCTCTCTTCATTCGGTGTGTAGATTTCCCACTTTCTCTCGCCTCTCTCTTTCCCCTCTCATTCATCAACTCTCTCTTTTCACTCTCTCTTCCCAGTCATGTCTCTTTTCCCTGGAATTTGTCTTTTCCCTCTTTTCCCCGGCTTGTCTCTTTCCCCTCTTTCCCCTCTCCTGTTTCTGTCACCTCTCTTCACTCGGTGTCTACTTTTCCCTGCTTTCACTCGCCTCTCTCTTTTCCCTCTCATTCATCAACTCTCTCTCTTCACTCTCTCCTCCCTGTCCTGTCTCTTTTCCCTGGACACTCTCTTTTCCCTGGACACTCTCTTTTCCCCGGCTTGTCTCTTTCCCCTATTTCCCCTCTCCTGTGCCTGTCACCTCTCTTCATTCGGTGTGTAGATTTCCCACTTTCACTCGCCTCTCTCTTTTCCCTCTCGTTCCTGAAATCTCTCTTTTCCCTTGCCTGTCGCTTTTCCCTCTTTTGCCTTTTCTCCATGAACTCTTCCCTCTTTACCCTCAGCAGTCACTTTCCCCTGCTTTCCCTCAACTCCCTCTTTTCCACCTTTTCCCTCGCTTGTCTCTTTTCCCTGTTTCCCCTCGCCTGTGTCTCTCACCTCTGTTCTCTCGGCCTTCTTTTCCCCCGATTTCACTCGCCTTCCTCTATTCCCTCCCTTTCCTCCACTCTCTCTTTTCCTCTCTCTTCTCACTGTCCTGTCTCTTTTCCCTGGAATTTCTCTTTTCCCTCTTTTCCTCTGTTTGTCTCTTTCCCCTCTTTCCCCTCTCCTGTGTCGGTCACCTCTCTTCATTCGGTGTGTAGATTTCCCACTTTTTCTCGCCTCTCTCTTTCCCCTCTCAGTCATCAACTCTCTCTTTTCACTCTCTCTTCCCTGTCCTGTCTCTTTTCCCTGGACACTCTCTTTTCCCTCTTTTCCCCTGCTTGTCTCTGTCCCCTCTTTCCCCTCTCCTGTGTCGGTCACCTCTCTTCACTCGCTGTGTAAATGTCCCACTTTCTCTCGCCTCTCTCTTTCCCCTCTCATTCATCAACTCTCTCTTTTCACTCTCTCTTCCCAGTCATGTCTCTTTTCCCTGGAATTTCTCTTTTCCCTCTTTTCCCCGGCTTGTCTCTTTCCCCTCTTTCCCCTCTCCTGTGTCTGTCACCTCTCTTCACTCGGTGTCTACTTTTCCCTGCTTTCACTCGCCTCTCTCTTTCCCCTCTCATTCATCAACTCTCTCTCTTCACTCTCTCCTCCCTGTCCTGTCTCTTTTCCCTGGACACTCTCTTTTCCCCGGACACTCTCTTTTCCCCGGCTTGTCTCTTTCCCCTATTTCCCCTCTCCTGTGCCTGTCACCTCTCTTCATTCGGTGTGTAGATTTCCCACTTTCTCTCGCCTCTCTCATTCCCCTCTCATTCATCAACTCTCTCTTTTCACTCTCTCTTCCCAGTCATGTCTCTTTTCCCTGGAATTTCTCTTTTCCCTCTTTTCCCCGGCTTGTCTCTTTCCCCTCTTTCCCCTCTCCTGTGTCTGTCACCTCTCTTCACTCGGTGTCTACTTTTCCCTGCTTTCACTCGCCTCTCTCTTTCCCCTCTCATTCATCAACTCTCTCTCTTCACTCTCTCCTCCCTGTCCTGTCTCTTTTCCCTGGACACTCTCTTTTCCCTGGACACTCTCTTTTCCCTCTTTTCCCCTGCTTGTCTCTGTCCCCTCTTTCCCCTCTCCTGTGTCGGTCACCTCTCTTCATTCGGTGTGTAAATGTCCCACGTTCTCTCGCCTCTCTCTTTCCCCTCTCATTCATCAACTCTGTCTTTTCACTCTCTCTTCCCTGTCCTGTCTCTTTTCCCTGGAATTTCTCTTTTCCCTCTTTTCCTCTGTTTGTATCTTTCCCCTCTTTCCCCTCTCCTGTGTCGGTCACCTCTCTTCATTCGGTGTGTAGATTTCCCACTTTCTCTCGCCTCTCTCTTTCCCCTCTCATTCATCAACTCTCTCTTTTCACTCTCTCTTCCCAGTCATGCCTCTTTTCCCTGGAATTTCTCTTTTCCCTCTTTTCCCCGGCTTGTCTCTTTCCCCTCTTTCCCCTCTCCTGTGTCTGTCACCTCTCTTCACTCGGTGTCTACTTTTCCCTGCTTTCACTCGCCTCTCTCTTTTCCCTCTCATTCATCAACTCTCTCTCTTCACTCTCTCCTCCCTGTCCTGTCTCTTTTCCCTGGACACTCTCTTTTCCCCGGACACTCTCTTTTCCCCGGCTTGTCTCTTTCCCCTATTTCCCCTCTCCTGTGCCTGTCACCTCTCTTCATTCGGTGTGTAGATTTCCCACTTTCACTCGCCTCTCTCTTTTCCCTCTCGTTCCTGAAATCTCTCTTTTCCCTTGCCTGTCGCTTTTCCCTCTTTTGCCTTTTCTCCATGAACTCTTCCCTCTTTACCCTCAGCAGTCACTTTCCCCTGCTTTCCCTCAACTCCCTCTTTTCCACCTTTTCCCTCGCTTGTCTCTTTTCCCTGTTTCCCCTCGCCTGAGTCTCTCACCTCTGTTCTCTCGGCCTTCTTTTCCCCCGATTTCACTCGCCTTCCTCTATTCCCTCCCTTTCCTCCACTCTCTCTTTTCCCTCTCTCTTCACTGTCCTGTCTCTTTTCCCTGCAACTTCTCTTTTCCCTCTTTTCCTCTGTTTGTCTCTTTCCCCTCTTTCCCCTCTCCTGTGTCGGTCACCTCTCTTCATTCGGTGTGTAGATTTCCCACTTCCACTCGCCTCTCTCTTTTCCCTCTCATTCATCAACTCTCTCTCTCTTCACTCTCTCTTCCCTGTCCTGTCTCTTTTCCCTGGACACTCTCTTTTCCCTCTTTCCCCCTGCTTGTCTCTGTCCCCTCTTTCCCCTCTCCTGTGTCTGTCACCTCACTTCATTCGGTGTGTAGATTTCCCACTTTCACTCGCCTCTCTCTTTTCCGTCTCATTCATCAACTCTCTCTCTTCACTCTCTCCTTCCTGTCCTGTCTCTTTTCCCTGGACACTCTCTTTTCCTCGGCTTGTCTCTTTCCCCTCTTTCCCCTCTCCTGTGTCGGTCACCTCTCTTCACTCGGTGTGTAGATTTCCCACTTTCACTCGCCTCTCTCTTTTCCCTCTCATTCATCAACTCTCTCTTTTCCCTCTCTATTCCCTGTCCTGTCTCTTTTCCCTGGACACTCTCTTTTCCCTCATTTCCCCTGCTTGTCTCTTTCCCCTCTTTCCCCTCTCCTGTGTCGGTCACCTCTCTTCATTCGGTGTGTAAATGTCCCACGTTCTCTCGCCTCTCTCTTTTCCCTCTCATTCATCAACTCTCTCTTTTCCCTCTCTCTTCACTGTCCTGTCTCTTTTCCCTGGAACTTCTCTTTTCCCTCTTTTCCTCTGTTTGTCTCTTTCCCCTCTTTCCCCTCTCCTGTGTCGGTCACCTCTCTTCATTCGGTGTGTAGATTTCCCACTTCCACTCGCCTCTCTCTTTTCCCTCTCATTCATCAACTCTCTCTCTCTTCACTCTCTCTTCCCTGTCCTGTCTCTTTTCCCTGGACACTCTCTTTTCCCCTGCTTGTCTCTGTCCCCTCTTTCCCCTCTCCTGTGTCGGTCACCTCTCTTCACTCGCTGTGTAACTGTCCCACTTTCTCTCGCCTCTCTCTTTCCCCTCTCATTCATCAA